>NC_045767.1:124060808-124363838 GCF_008692025.1 Phocoena sinus | reverse complement strand
TATCTCATTATTGGCTTCCTATGTTTTATTGATTTAATTGTAAAAATGCAGATATCCACTGACTCATGTGTGGGCAACATATGTTTATTTCTTACCATTTAATTAGAGGAATAACTTCCTAAAATGATTAATACTTAGAGGAAATATTTTAAGTTACATTTCTGCTTACAGATACCTCTAGAGAAAAGGTACAGATTTGATTTTATAACTAGGCTTGTCTAACAACTGACTATATTTCCTCTTTTCTTAATATATGTAAAAGTGAAATAAAACTATGCATATGATATGAAGGCAATTCATCAAATCTCAGTACAGAGGGATATAGGGAGAAAGTAAACATAGTTTTGTGGCCAAACACCAGAGGCTCTGTCTAAAGAGTTTAATTACCAAAGAGGACCCATGAAAAGAATTATATCCCCAGCTTCACAAGCACCGTAATTATGATGAGAATTCAGTGTCTTTATTTTAACTTACCGTATTTGGTAAGCATGGTATCTTATTGAATCACATGCAGAAGCCTCCTTGGAAGGGAAAATGTGGTCACGGGCACTTCAGGCTAATGGGAAAAAGGATCCAGAGGAGGCAGTAGAACAAGGAGGTAATGAAAAAATTGTTCCTAGGAAAAATTTGCTCTCAAATCTTTATGCATATGTTTCCTGAACCATCAAATAGAAATAATAGTAGCACCTATCTCATAATGTTATGATAATGTTGAAATGAGTTACTATGGGTCATGTACTCTAAACAGTTCCTACTACTCAATACCTGTAGGCTAGCTACCTAATTTTCAGGTCTCTAGGTCCTAGGAATTAAGGCATTTTCTTGTACCCCAACACATTTCTCATCTCCCTCACCTACAGTGGCTACATGCTCTGGTTACATGAGACAGTTCTGGTTTATGACTACTTTGTTATTATAAATACTCCTTCTTTAATGTTCAAAAATCTCAAAAATCTCTCATTTTGTACAATGATTTGTATGATCGCCTCAGCCTGTTTATTTTTTTCCCATAATACTTAGCACAATCTAATATACTGTATATTTATTCACATATATTTATTGTCTGCCTGTACTAGATATAAGCTCCATAGTAGAGAATTTTTCTTTTTAATAATTGTTTAGTGTTCAGAAAAATGTCTGATGAATGACAAAGGCTTCAGAAATATTAGTTGAATGAATGAACTAATAATCTTGATCATAGTGGAGCTATATTACAGAGAGCTTGGTGGTTTTGGAATACCCTTGCTGCAGCAAGGCTGGTGCGAGATTTGCCCAAGCCACTCAGGGTGCCAGAGTGGGAAAGGTGATGGAGGCGGTCTGATCAGCTGGAACCTGAGGGAGAATTGTCACGATCTCTAAAGCAAAGAGAAGACAACTTCTCGAAATAGCTTTGACGTTATCTCTATCTTCTTTAACTATTATTGTGACTGATATTCGCCTTCTATTTATTGTTAAAGTTGCCCTGATCATTTTTATTCCAACATACCTGGGGATTATAACGAGATGTTAAGGTGGAATCACAACAAATAGTGTGGTTTGTACCAAGCAGCTCTTACTTTCCCCCAAAATTATCTCAAGTGTAGACTATATATCAGTCACAAAGATTATACTATAAACAATGTATAACATGACACCTTGATGGGTCTTGAAAATAATAACAAAGCAACTCATAAATTATATTTTGTATTATTATCATAACTACAAAGCATTTATTGGGATGCTGTTGATAAAGTATGTTGATGAATTCTAGAAAGAGTTTGAGAAATAATTCTTAATAGCTGAAGTGCTTGAAAGTATTTAGATTAAAAATAGTGTACATAACTGAATATAACAAACATAACATAACTCAACCTTTATTGAATGCATACTGTGTTCCAGTTACTAAGATAGACACTGGGAAAATACACTGCCATCAAAGAGTGACCAATCCAGCAGGTGAGAGAGACAGGTGTAACTTTTTTCCAATGTGATTGGTGCTATCATAAAATTATGCAGAGCATTACTGAAGGGGCAAATACAAATGTGCACTGTATGGTGATTGATCATTGTTTTGAGTTTCCACTAAGGAATGTTTTAGTCAGTGTACTAAATGGAAGGAGGTAGGGTTAGAGTTGGTCTCCCAAGCTTCCTTACGATAAAGGTTGTGATTGCTTTAATATAGTATCACAGGTATTAAAGAATCATCTTTTCTAGGAATTTGTATGGAAAAAATAAACCCATAATCTATTTGTACCAGGAGAAATTCAAATTAAATAGTATTTTAAATTCTCTTTCAGTCTTTTAGTTCTATAAAATACACCATTTGTCTCTAGGGTACACAGAGTTGTGAAGCTGTTTACCTAATATTCAGGGATAAGGGAGAAGTGTCTGCATATTTCTGTATGGAAGGCTTTACTGTTTTATAGACTTTCCATTGCCTCAAAAGCAATGACCTTTACAAGAGAACTTGGAAATAATCTTACTAATGTAGATTTCCTCTTAAACAGGATTACCTTTGCACTATATTAATACTCACATTTAGGCAGTGAAGTGGCCTTTGCATTTTCCTGGTATATCAGGGACAAGTTTAAGTTTTACTTTCTGTGCAGTCTCTCTAAAAGAAAACACAGGGTTTCAACTTATATTTCTGAACGCCAAAAATAAACCCATCTTATATAAATGAACAGTGTCACTGGCTGTAATTTACATCTCAATGTAAATATTTTCCTGCTTACTGTTGAAGCTTTAAGTTTAGGCTTTGAAAGAAGTGCTGTTCCTGTTATTACAAGCTATGTTTCTGACAGCTGTCGCATTAATGGCACCAGATTGCTTGCTTTAGTGCCTTCCTTTTCGGGGCTTATTTTGTCATCTTCCACCCCTTCTTTACCTGTTCTCAAACAGAATACATTCTAATGAGATTTAGAAAAGTTATAAGTATCCAGACTCAAAAGAGAACTTCCTTTTTTCTGATTTAGGTGACAACATGCCCCAGAATTTACTTAGGAAGTGAAGCCTACACACCTTGGATATATTCTATGGAGGCAGGAAGGTGGATAGAAAATTACTCTTTTCCAGATATTACATGCATGTTTAAAATATTTAAGGGTAGGGTTAAGCTGTCACAAGGGAGTGGACCAAGGCAAAAGGACAGTTGATTTTTTATTTTCCATACCCCTAAAGGTATGGGGTATGGAAAAACAAACTTAAATTACATTTTAAACTTAAGAAGTATATAGAATAATATCTTATTATTGGTTTTAATATAATCTATTTATTGCAAGCAAGTTGTTTTATGCCATTTAGTGACTTTTGCTATATTATACCTCTTGAAATAGATAATGGGCAAAACAGAGAATGTAGAAAGATGAAAGCTCATTCTTCAGAAGAGAGTTTCTGTGGAAGGATGTTAACAAATGGTGATGATGACACAGGTTTGAAGACTATTGTAAAGGCAGAAGATGATATTGAGTAACAACATATATGAGAAGGAAAACAGATAAAAGCAAAATATATCATTTTTGGTTATGGGAGATAAGAGTTAGTTTAGAACCAGTGAGAACAGGAATGTTGTAGGACTGTTTCAAGAGAAAAAATGGTGACCATAAAACTGGTACCTCCATATCTTCAGGATGGGATAATATTCATGAAAGCTCTTTCAGTTATATGGAAGAAAGTAAGTAGAAGGAGCCAGATTACTGTACTATAGTAATTATTTTATTTGGACAAAAAGCTACATTTTTCTCTAAAGCTTACATTGTTGAAGATGAATGAAAGAAGACACATGTTGAAGACACATGAAAGAAGATGATGGTTGAGAATTCTAGTGAGTTGGGTTTGTTTTTCTTTATTAAATATGGCTTAAAAAGCCCTTTCCTGTTAAAGAAACTCCGATAGCTTAGGCAGAACCACAGGGTACAAAAGGCTTCTACCATGACTTTTCTAGAAGCTTGAGCTGCAAACATGGGAAAAAAGGAGAAAATCAGATTACTCAATGTTTAAATGCATAAAAATGAGTAGGCACAAAGCTAAAGATATCATCACTAGATTATCAGATTCATGATCAACCATGATCAAAACTTGAAGACATAGATTAGAAGTTGGAAGACATTTTTCATTCTTTCTAGATTCTTTTCACACTGGGGAAGGTAATACAATCTTCTTATTAGCAATTTGTATTTTGTTTCTTCGTAATTCAGTGCCAACATCTTCTCTTAGTCTGATCTAATCACTTGTTATTTGCCAATATACCACCTATGTGAGAGTGACCCTGACAATTGTCACACAGGAAAACATTAGAGAAAAAAATAGGGCAGTTAGAAGGAAGGGAAATGTTTCTTTTCTGAGTTTTCTGTCAACAAAATAAACATAAGAATCAGAATGTGTCATGAGGCTTCTAAAAGATGAAAATGTTATCACAAATGCAATTTTAACTCTGCAACCACAAATCATTCTGATGATTAAGAGAAGGGTTAGTTTCCCAGAGAGAGCCATCTGACTGCACAAGCAGCTCTCAGATAAATTTGGGTTTTAAAATTTGGATTTTAAAAATCAAAGAAGGGGGGCTTCCCTGGTGGCGCAGTGGTTGAGAGTCCGCCTGCCGATGCAGGGGACACGGGTTCGTGCCCCGGTCTGGGAAGATCCCACATGCCGCGGAGCGGCTGGGCCCATGAGCCATGGCCGCTGAGCCTGCGCGTCCGGAGCCTGTCCTCCGCAACGGGAGAGGCCACAACAGTGAGAGGCCCGCGTAACGCATAAAAAAAAAAAAAAAAAAAAAAAAAAAAAAAAAAAAAAAAAATTTAAAAATCAAAGAAGGGATAGTGACCAAAAATAGAGATCTTTGACATTTTGCACCTATGCTTTTTTGGCCAATAAAAATAATCTTGAAACAAAAGAGGACATACTAAACCAAAGAGGATGGATGCTCAAGGGGAACGAATAAAGGAAAAGAACATCTACATGTTCTCTATGAGTTTAGGCTTGGGTTGCCCAACCTAGTTGAATTATATTCCGGGTCAGGAAATAATTTATTCCCTTTATAATTTTTACCATTGTGAAAATTTAAAATGTTATGATGGGCTAACCAAGAGAAAATGAGTTTCATACCCAATGAGAATTTTAAGCAAGAGCTGGATACTGACTTGGAGACAGAGGAAACTCAGCATCAAAGGGTGGTTGGACTAGACTGTACTAAGGTACTTCTCTTCAACCCTAAAGCTCTAAGCAAAGAAGAATCTCTTGAACTCAACTCTCATCTAAAGAGTTTGACCTAATTCTTAAGGTTTTCTAAAAAAATTATTCTCTCCTACTGCTAATCCCCTTTAAGATATAAAATTGGGGCTTCCCTGGTGGCACAGTGGTTGAAAGTCCGCCTGCCGATGCAGGAGACGTGGGTTCATGCCCCAGTCCGGGAGGATCCCGCGTGCTGTGGGGCGGCTGGGCCCGTGGGCCTGTGCGTCCGGAGCCTGTGCTCCACGGCGGGAGAGGCCACGGCAGTGAGAGGCCCGCGTAACGCAAAAAAAAAAAAAAAAAAAAAAAAAAAAAGAGATATAAAATCGTTTTGGTAGACTATAAATGTGAATTAACATTGTTGCTTTCTTAGGAGCTGTGCCCTGGTAAGAAAAATATGAACTTTGAGTTTTACCTGGTTTAAAATAGTAATTATGGGCATAGAATTTGTTTCATATGTTATTTGAGTTTATCTTGGTTCTTCCCTTCCCTAATTGTGTAATTTTCAGTAAGCTACATAAATTTCTAAATTTCAATTTACTCATCTATTAAATAAGGATAATACTTTCCTCATAGGGTTGTTGTGAGGATTAAATGAAATAATGCATGAAGTAGTGGCTGGCACAAATAATGGTGTCAATAAATGTTGAGGTCTAATGGCTAAACATTTAATTATTCTGACCTTCAAATTTTTCAATTGTGAAATGGAGTAAAGGAGAATCATCTCACAGAAGTGTAGTTAAGATATAATGAGATATGAAAAGCATGTGACACAGTGCCTGACTTGTAGTAGTAGTTCAGCCAATGCTAGTATCTTCTGCCCAACTGAAGATTTTTAGGACTGCTGGTGATGTTTGCCACATTCTTCCATATCTGACCTTAGCTTGCATTATTTGTGTTCTCCATTAACCTGCTATATCCCACATCTAAATGTCAGATCACATATCTCTTGGTTTATGACAGTGATTCTTAATCTTTCTGGTGGCTTTAAACCCTTTTGAGAAGCTCCTGAAAGCAGCATCTCCTCTTTCCAGAAATATACACATGCACATATATATACAAATTTTCCACCCAATATCAGCTAGTTTATGGATCCCTGAAATCAGTTCATGGGCCTGTGGAGTCCAGGTTAAATACCATGGTCTACAGCACACCCTCATGCATGAAGACACACAAAAAATCAAAATGGGATCATTTGTTGCACATTGCTATCTGACTGAATGCACATCAGCCCTGTATTCATTTGAGTTAGTGTTTTCTAGTTTAATTTCAGTGCTTCCAGAGGGCTCTACAGAATGTTTACTTTGGAGCATGACTAATAAACTGGGGTTCGCAAATAGGTACTCTTCTTAAATACTAAATGATATTAACATGAGATGTGGAAAACCTCGTACTGTGAGAAATGCCATTGAGAGATTAAAGAACCAAAACCAAAACATCAACTTGTTTAAATATGGGTCTATAGAAAGGGTAAAAGAAAAGTGAAGAACTCCAAATTAATAAACATGGAAAATAAATATGTGCATACATATTAGGGTAATAGCCTACCTAACTCAAAGCAACAAAATGCAATTTTCCATTTGCCTGGTTTACTGGTTTGATTGAGCCACTCTTTGAACTTCTCTCTTCCTCAGCTGTCACTGATCTAATTGTACAAGCTAAGCTCTCAGAAGCTATTTTAGGTTTCGAGAAAAGTATAGCTGTGTTAGATGATTTTCTCACACTTTGGTATTTTACTAATACTAACAAATAGTAGCATTTTTCGACACTCAGTACCGCTTCTCTCAAATTACTGATTTTTAAAGGTACTATGAAAAAGATAATCTCTGATAAATAGACATATAAACATCTATTGCCCAGAGCAGAAAAATACAAGTGTATTTGAAACTATGCAAAATGGTAGAATTCTTCTAGAATGACTTAACAAGCGATTTCAGTGTGAATTCAGATCCTCACTTTTCTCATAACGTGATTATGCTGTTATTTTGTATTAGGTTAACATCAAGTCAAACTTTTGAGACTGGATATTATCCGTTATCTGCGTCAGATGTTATGGAATTCAGCTGCTTTATTTTAGAACATACCTAAAAAATGTATTCAGTTCAACATATTTTCAGTACCTTATATTATAAAGATGTATTCTATCAACTGCTATAAGTTCAAGAAAATAATTATATTCAATATATTAACTTCTTCCGTTTTTAATGCCTTTACAAACTTAGGGTTTTAGTGTTTACAACACAGGAAATAAACATTGTCTTGTACAGGTATATGGCAAGGTTTTGCAGTCAAACTGGATTGAAATTCCGGACCCATCATTTACTGTTTCTGGGGCTTTATAAACCTATGGTTCTGACTCTGATCCTTAGACCCTTGCTAGGGCGAGAGTGGCAGAACTGGTTTCATTGGAGGAATGAGTTGCATTACTTAGAAAGGGCATAAAGGAATCTGTTCAGTTCAACACTAAATTAGAATCTAAAGAATATGTGTAAACTGAGTGATACCAATTAGCTTTTGAGTAATTGAAATTATTTAAATAGCTAGAATTTAATTGAAGTGAGAAATTTTTAGGTTTTGTTTATAATTCAGAAATCACTACTCCTATGCATTACCTGTATATTTCAACATGACTTCAGAATTAACACCACTGTAATGAGTCTACATGAGACTCATCTGGATTTGTTTTCAGTTGTCCTTTAAAACTTTGCTACTCAGAATATGGTCTGGGGACAAGTAGCATCTCCTCACATCAGGGCCTTCAGAAATCGAGAGTCTTAGGCCCTCACCAAGACTACTGGTTTTGAATCTATATCTTAACAAGGTTACTAGGAGATTTGTATGGACATTAAAATTTGAAATACTTTCTTCAATCATGATAAACATCTTCCTGGTATACATTACTATTAATTTTATTATTTTTATCTTTAAAATGATTTTTTCCTTTTAAAAGAGATTCACCTATATTAAGGAAGACAATGCAAAGTTCGCGTGAATTTAAAAAATGAAACAGCAAACTTCAAAGAAATTTCATGCTTTATCAGCCCAGAGCATCCAAAGAACACATTTTTCTACTTCCAGGAGTACACAGTGAGAAAAGATTTAGAAGAATTACATAACCAAGTGTAATTCCAAAACACCATCCAATCACAGGTCTCCACTGAAACGACTTTCAGATAAATTCTGACTTGTCAGAATTTTTTCTTCTCTACTGGAAAAATAAGAGAAAAATTTTATTAGTCATATCTGATAAGTCACATACTGATTCCCACTAGTAATTTAGTGATTAAGCTTTTAAAAAATCAGACCAATGTATGGTTTCCAGAGCTGTTGGAAAAAATTAAGTTTTAGTTAACTATATAATTCACTTTCATCATTTAAAAATTTTCCATCCCAAGGAAAGAATATCTCCAGTTATTTTCAGAAATCTCTACTTGGATTGGTAAAATCCTACCTAATTACTGAAAAATTCTTCTGCCTAGTGTGGGAAAAACCATATGTGATTTTCCTTGGAGAATGTTTTACACTGAAACATTTCCACCCAGTGTCATAACCATTAAATAGCAGGGAAAAATGACATTTTATCAACACAATATAAGAGCAAAATCACAAGTACATGTATCAATCAGAAAACTTGCTGCCAAAGAAAAAGGATGGCTGAGGCTAAGGCTTTTAATTAATGTGTGTTTGATACTCAACAATTCATTTTGTCACTTTCAGTTTCCCTAACAGATAAAGAATAGCAAGAAGGAAAGACAAGAAAAAAATAAATGAAAGAATGTCTCAATCTTGAGAAAATGCTATCATTTTTTTCCTCCTGTGAATTGGGAAATGCATACCATTATTTGATTTTTGCATATGGAAGAACTTGTTCCAAATTATAGTTTGTTCTTTAAGAAAGCAGCTGCTTTTTAAAAAAAAAAAGGAAGGAAGAAAGAAAGCAGCTGCTTTACATATTTCTCGGTAGGGACATTGTATCTTCAAACACATATAGAAACCATTGTGATTTGGGGTTTGTAGTTTTGAAACCCTCCACTGAGCAGGGTTAGGGTGGACTGAGGGAGATGTCATGAAAGAAAAGGCAAAACAATAAATACTCATTTTTCTATGTTTAGGTAAGAAGATACTTATATTTTCATTATGGTTTTATACCTTATGAGGAATTTTTCTTACTTTGTTCTATTTGACAATAATAGTAGGCCATTAGTCAAATGTTGTTATTCAGATTTTACAGATAAGTAAATTAAAGCTCAGTGACTTCATATGACTCAACCAAGGTCACAACAGATATTAGAAATTGGATCTGGAATTGAAATTCAGGTCTTCTTAATGCAAATTTTGCTGCTAGGCCTACTACAGTGATTCTGAAAACAAAACAAAAGTCTCATTTAAAATATTTAATAATAATAATCGTTAATTCTGTGCTTCCTATTTGCCAGACACTGATCTGAAAGCTCTAATTAACTGAGTTAATCCTTATAACAATTCTATTCATGGGATCCATATTACAGTTGTGCAAACTGAGACACAGAGAGGTTACATAATTTTCCCTTATTCACTCAGCTAGGAAGTAGCAGAGTCAAGATTTGAACTCAGGATACCTACTCCAAACTTTCTACCTTTGTTCATTCACCAGCACAATGTTGTGTGTAATATGTTTAGCCCAGTGCCTGTCACACGGTGAGATTCTCAAGTAATTGCTAATAAGTATTGCTATTAGTATCTAAAATATACTCCAGTTTGTTCACAGAGAATATTTTTGAATAATGGAAATTACATTGTGGAAAAAAAAAGACACTGGGACATTGAGAGTCACATATATAATTTATTAATATTTAAATTTTAGCATATAATTTATACATATATATGAAATTGACTCTTTCTAAAACTAAATAAAGTCAAGAGAATAATAAATCTCTCTTGAATACTATCAAAACCCACACAGAATATTCCTTTTATGTCAAATTAACATACAGCAGCAGACAATGCAGAGTAGAATCTCCTTTTCTATTTGAAAAATAGCTATGTTCCTTGAGAGCACAAAATCTAAAAATATTCTTTGTTAATAAATTGGAGTCAATTTTAGATGTTCCTTACCGAACAGGTAAGTACTCTTAATGCCAAAAGTTTACATATCAAGAACCTGAGAATAAGAAAATTAAATAACTTGCTCAGTCTCACAGTAAATGACAGAGCTCAGAATCTAGTCAGTCTGGCCCTAAAGCCTGAGTGGAAAGTTCCATAACAAGTGGGGTTTAAAACCTGCTTCACATCCTCCTTTCTTGGAAGGGGTGAAGGCAGGGGAAGTTCATTATGAGAGATCCTATGAGCTCTGAGGGACTATGGTTTGGCCCTAGGGCCATTTATCCAAGTTTATCTCTACAAAATAAGTCCCTATTTACTACCCTTGCCTTTTAAAGAAATGCAGTGACACATACATATTTGCTTAACTTTCTCTGTTATTTTTCTGGTATTTCCATGTATTTGGAAAGTGATATTGGGTTATTAATTTTATCTCATAGCAAGTTGACTAGTTGGTGGAGCAAACTATTAATCTCATTTTTTCTATTCTGACATTTGACAATGGTTATTTTTGAAATTCATGTTGATACATATTATATGCATTAAATTTTTTATCAGTTCTGATTTGAAAGCTAAGTTTTAGCTGTCTCATTATACTCATTTCCTACACGGAACATTATGTTTTAATACTACTACTACTACTATTTTCATTTCTTCATATTTGCTTCTGTAAGCAAGAAGGCACAAATCCATAGAAGCAAACTCAGCCCTGTGTTTGGATCCTGTGTATACTCTTTTACTCACATGGAGTCATATACTGTGATAGTATATGAACTGCCAGGATAAAAGTTCTGGGACAAACGTAATTTTTTCATAAAGTAAAATAAAGTACAAATGTAATGATAATTCCTTATCTTTGTACAGATTTTATAAAATACCATCCCTTCCACATGCATTTTCTTTCTTGATCCTGGTAACCAGTAACATAGTTGAGGGAGAAATTATTCCAGAGTTCGTTTTTTTTTTCTTCTTCCTCTTTAAAAATTCTCAAGAATTTTTATAAAAAGTGCAACTCAGGCAATTTGTTTTACCTGAGTTTGGCCTGCGTGACACCTTATTTTTTAAAAAAAATTGTATATTTTTTAACATCTTTATTGGAGTATAATTACTTTACAACGTTGTGTTTGTTCCTGCTGTATAACGAAGTGAATCAGCTATATGTATACATATATCCCCATATCCCCTCCCTCTTGCATCTCCCTCCCACCCTCCCTATCCCACCCCTCTAGGTGGACACAAAGCACCGAGCTGATCTCCCTGTGCTATGCAGCAGCGTCCCACTACCTATTTTACATTTGGTAGTGTATATATGTCAATGCTACTCTCTCACTTCATCCAAGCTTACCCTTCCCCCTTCCTGTATCCTAAAGTCCATTCTATACATCTGCATCTTTATTCCTGTCCTGCCCCTAAGTTCATCAGAACCTTTTTTTTTTTAGATTCCATATATATATGTTAGCATATGGTGTTTGTTTTTCTCTTTCTGACTTACTTCACTCTGTCTGACAGACACTAGGTTCATCCACCTAACTAAAAATAACTCAATTTCATTTTTTTATGGCTGAGTAATATTCCATTGTATACATGTGCCACATCTTTATCAACTCATCTGTTGATCGACACTTAGTTTGCTTCCATGTCCTGGCTATTGTAAATAATGCTGCAATGAATATTGTGGTACATGACTCTTTTTGAATTATGGTTTCCTCAGGGTATATGCCCAAGAGTGGGATTGCTAGGTCATATGGTAGTTGTATTTTTACTTTCTTATGGAACCACCATACTGTTCTCCATAGTGTCTGTATCAATTTACATTCCCACCAACAGTGCAAGAGCATTCCCTTTTATCTACACCCACTCCGGCATTGATTAATTATAGATTTTTTGATCATGGCCATTCTGACTGGTGTGAGGTGATACCTCATTGTGGTTTTGATTTGCATTTCTCTAATGATTAGTGATGTTGAGCATCCTTTCATGTGATTGTTGGAAACCTGTATATCTTCTTTGGAGAAAATGTCTATTTAGGTCTGCCCATTTTTAGATTGGTTTGTTTATTTTGATGTTGAGTTGCATGAGCTGCTTATATATTTTGGAGATTAATCCTTTGTCAGTTGCTTCGTTTACACATATTTTCTCCCATTCTGAGGGTTGTCTTTTCGTCTTGTTTATGGTTTCCTTTGCTGTGAAAAAGCTTTTAAGTTTGTTTATTTTTGTTTATTTTTATTTCAATTTGTTTATTTTTGTATATTTTGTTTATTTTTCTTTACTTTTGTTTTTATTTCCATTATTCTGGGAAGCAGGTCAAAAAGGATCTTGCTGTGATTTATGTCATAGAGTGTTCTGCCTATGTTTTCCTCTATGAGTTTTATAGTGTCAGGCCATACATTTAGAACTTTAATCCATTTTGACTATTTTTGTATACAGTGTTAGGGAGTGTTCTAATTTCATTCTGTTACATGTAGCTGTCCAGTTTTCCCAGCACCACTTATTGAAGAGGCTGTCTTTTCTCCATTGTATATTCTTGCCTCCTTTATCAAAGATAAGTTGACCATATGTGCATGGGTTTATCTCTGGGCTTCCTATCCTGTTCCATTGATCCATATTTCTGTTTTTGTGCCAGTACCATACTGTCTTGATTACTGTAGATTTGTAGTATAGTAAGAAGTCAGGGAGCCTGATTCCTCCAGCTCTATTTTTCTTCTTAAGATTGCTTTGGCTATTCGGGGTGTTTTGTGTTTCCATACAAACTGTGAAATTTCTTGTTCTAGTTCTGTGAAAAATGCCATTGGTAGTTTGGTAGGGATTGCATTGAATTTGTAGATTGCTTTGGGTGGTATATTCATTTTCACAATGTTGATTCTTCCAATACAAGAACATGGTATGTCTCTCCATCTGTTTGTATCGTCTTTAATTACTTTTATCAGTGTCTTATAGTTTTCTGCATACAGGTCTTTTGTCTCCTTAGGTACGTTTATCCCTAGTATTTTATTCTTTTTGTTGCAGTGGTAAACGGGAGTGTTTCCTTAATTTCTGTTTCAGATTTGTCATCATTAGTATATAGGAATGCAAGAGATTTCTGTGCATTAGTTTTGTATCCTTCTACTTTACCAAATTCATTGATTAGCTCTAGTAGTTTTCTGGTAGCATCTTCAGGATTTTCTGTGTACAGTAAGTATCATGTCATCTGCAAACAGTGATAGTTTTACTTCTTCTTTTCCAGATTGGATTCCTTTTATTTCTTTTTCTTCTCTGATTCCTGTGGCTAAAACTTCCAAAACTATGTTGAATAATAGCAGTGAGTTGAGAATGATTGAGAATGATGTTGGCTGTGGGTTTGTCATATATGGCCTTTATTATGTTGAGGTAGATTCCCTCTATGCCTACTTTCTGGAGAGTTTTTATCATAAATGGGTGCTGAATTTTGTCACATGCTTTTTCTGTATCTATTGAGATTATCATATGGTTTTTATCCTTCAATTTGTTAATATGGTGTATCACATTGATTGATTTGTATATATTGAAGAATCCTTGCATCTCTGGGATAAACCTCACTTGATCATGGTGTATAATCCTTTTAATGTGCTGTTGGATTCTGTTTGCTAGTATTTTGTTGAGGATTTTTGCATGTATGTTCATCAGTGATATTGGCCTGTAGCTTTCTCTTTTTGTGACATCTTTCTCTGGTTTTGGTATCAGGGTGATGGGGGCCTTGTAGAATGAGTTTGGGAGTGTTCCTCCCTCTGCTATATTTTGGAAGAGTTTGTGAAAGATAGGTGTTAGCTCTTCTCTAAATGTTTGATAGAATTTACCTGTGAAGCCATCTGGTCCTGGGCTTTTGTTTGTTGGAAGATTTTTAACCACAGTTTCAATTTCAGTGGTTGTTATTGGTTTGATTATATTTTCTATTTCTTCCTGTTTCAGTCTCAGAAGATTGTGCTTTTCTAAGTATTTGTCCATTTCTTCCAGGTTGTCTGTTTCACTGGCATACAGTTTCTGTAGTAATCTCTGATGATCCTCTGTATTTCTGTAGTGTCAGTTGATGCTTCTCCTTTTTCTTTCTAATTCTGTCGATCTGAGTCTTCTCCCTTTTTTCTTGATGAGTCTGGCTAATGGTTTATCAATTTTGTTTATCTTCTCAAAGAACCAGCTTTTAGTTTTATTGGTCTTTGTTATTGTTTCCTTCATGTCTTTTTCATTTATTATTGATCTGATCTTTATGATTTCTTTCCTTCTTCTAACTGTGGGGTTTTTTTGTTCTTCTTTCTCTAATTGCTTTAGGTGTAAGGTTAGGTTGTTTATTTGAGATTTTTCTTGTTTCTTGAGGTAGGATTGTATTGCTCTAAACTTCCCTCTTAGAACTGCCTTTGCTGCATCCCATAGGTATTGGCTGGTCATGTTTTCATTGTCATTTCCTTCTAGGTAATTTCATTTCTTCAGAGATGTCTTGGTTATTTAGTAGCGTATTGTTTAACCTCCATGTGTTTGTATTTTTTACAGTTTTTTTCCTGTAACTGATGTCTAGTCTCATAGCATTGTCGTTGGATAAGATACTTGATAAGATTTCAGTTTGCTCAAATTTACCAAGGCTTGATTTGTGCCCCAAGTTATGATCTATCCTGGAGAATGTTCCATGGGCACTTGAGAGAAAGTGTATTCTGTTGTTTTTGGATGGAATGTCCTATAAATATCAATTAATTTCATCTTCTTTAATGTGTCATTTAAAGCTTGTGTTTCCTTATTTATTTTCATTTAGGATGATCTGTCCATTGGTGAAACTGGGGTGTTAAAGTCCCCTACTATGATTGTGTTACTGTCAGTTTCCCCTTTTACGGCTGTTAGCATTTGCCTTATGTATTGAGGTGCTCCTATGTTGGGTGCATATATATTTACAATTGTTACATCTTTCTCTTGGATTGATCCCTTGACCATTAGGTAGTGTCCTTCTTTGTCTCTTGTAATATGCTTAATTTTAAAGTCTATTTTGTCTGATATTAAAATTGCTACACCAGCTTTTGTTTGATTTCCACCGGCATGGATGAAGTCTCCTGTAGACAGCATACACACAGGTCTTGTTTTTGTATCCATTCAGCCAGTCTGTATCTTTGGTTGGAGCATTTAATCCATTTACATTTAAGGTAATTATCAATATGTATGTTCCTCTTACCAGTTTCTTAATTGTTTTGGGTTTGTTTTTGTAGGTCTTTTTCTTCTCTTGTGTTTCCTGCCTAGAGAAGTTCCTTTAGAATTTGTTGTAAAGCTGCTTTGGTGGTGCTGAGTTCTCTTAACTTCTGCTTGTCTATAAAGGTTTTAATTTCTCCATCAAATCTGAATGAGATCCTTGCTGGGCAGAGTGATCTTGGCTGTACGTTTTTCTCTTTCATCACTATAAATATGTCCTACCACTCCCTTCTGGCTTGCAGAGTTTCTGCTGAAAGATCAGCTGTTAACCTTATGGGGATTCCCTTGTATGTAATTTGTTGCTTTTCTGTTGCTGCTTTTAACATTTTTTCTTCGTGTTTAATTTTTGATAGTTTGATTAATATGTGTCTTGGCGTATTTATCCTGTATGGGACTCTTCACTTCCTGGACTTGACTATTTCCTTTCCATTGTTAGGGAAGTTTTTAATTATAATCTCTTCAAATATATTCTCAGTCCCTTTTTTTTTTTTTTTTTTTTTGTCTTTTTCTTCTGGGACCTGTATAATTCGAATGTTGGTGCATTTAATGTTGTCCCAGAGGTCTCTGTGACTGTCCTCAATTCTTTTCATTCTTTTTTCTTTATTCTGCGCTGCAGTAGTTATTTTCACTATTTTGTCTGCCAGGTCACTTCTCCGTTCTTCTGCCTCCATTATTCTGCTATTGATTCCTTCTAGAGAATTTTTAATTTCATTTATTGTGTTGTTCATCATTGTTCATTTGCTCTTTAGTTCTTCTAGGTCCTTGTTAAACATTTCTTGTATTTCCTCCATTCTATTTCCAAGACTTTAGATCATGTTTACTATCATTACTCTGAATTCTTTTTCAGGTAGACTGCCTATTTCCTCTTCATTTGTTTGGTCTGGTGGGTTTCTACCTTGCCCCTTCATCTGCTGCATAATTCTCTGTCTTCACATTTTGTTTAACTTACTGTGTTTTGGGTCTCCTTTTGGCAGGCTGCAGGTTTGTGGTTCCCATTGTTTTTGTTGTCTGCCCCCTGTGGGTCTGGTTGGTGCAGTGATTTGTGTAGGCTTCCTGGTGTAGGAGACTGCTGCCTGTGTTTTGGTGCATGGGGCTGTATCTTGTCTTTGGTTGGCAGGGCCGCGTCCAGTGGTGTGTTTGGGGTGTCTGTGAACTTAGTTTGATTTCAGGAAGCCTCTCTGCTAATGGGGGGGTGTGTGTCCCTGTCTTGCTAGTTGATTGGCATGGGCCATCCAGCACGGGAGCTTGCTAGCCATTGGGTGGAGCTGGGTCTTAGCATTGAGATGGAGATCTCTTGGAGAGCTCTCACTGATTAACATTACATGGGGCCTGGAGGTCTCTCGTGGCTCTCCCACCTCAGAGGCTTAGGCCTGACACCAGGCCAGAGCACCAGACCCTGTCAGCCACATTGCTCAGAAGAAAAGGGAGAAAAAGTGAAACAAAAACAATTATTAAAATTAAAAAAATAATTTTAAAAAAAAGAGAGCAACCAAACCAATAAACAATCCACCAATGGTAACAAGCACTAAAAACTATACTAAAATAAACATAAAACAGGAAGAAATCAGTGGCAGACAGCAAATTCCACCTCTATGGGCTCCCAAAGTCCACTGCCTCAATTTGGGATGATTCGTTGTCTATTCAGGTATTCCACAGATGCAGCGTACATCAAGTTGACTGTGGAGATGTAATCTGCTGCTCCTGAGGCTGCTGGGAGAGATCTCCCTTTCTATTCTTTGTTCACACAGCTCCTGGGGCTCAGCTTTGGATTTGGACCCGCCTCTGCGTTTAGGTCACCTGAGGGTGTCTGTTCCCACCCAGACAGGATGAGGTTTAAGCAGTGGCTGATTCAGGGGCTCTGGCTCACTCAGGCCGAGGGGAGGGAGGGGTGCAGAATGGGGGGCGAGGCTGCAGTGGCAGAGGCCAGGATGACGTTGCAGCAGCTTGAGGTGTACCGTGTGTTCTCCCAGGGAAGTTGTCGCTGGATCACAGGACCCTGGCAGTGGCGGGCTGCACAGGCTCCTGGGGGTTGTGGATAGTGGCCTGTGCTGTCTCACAGGCTTCTTGGTGGTGGCAGCAGCAGCCTTAGTGTCTCAGGCCCATCTTTGGGGTCCGCTCTCATCACTGTGGCTCATGCCCGTCTCTGGAGCTCTTTTAGGTGGCGCTCTGAATCCCCTTTCCTCGCGCACCCCGAAACAATGGTCTCTTGCCTCTTCCTCAGCTCCAGACCTTTTCCCGGACTCCCTCCCGGGTAGCTGTGGCACACTAGCCCCTTCAGGCTGTGTTCACGCAGCCAACCCCAGTCCTCTCCCTGGGATCCGACCAAAGCCCAAGCCTCCGCTCCCAGCCCCCACCCGCCTCGGCGGGTGAGCAGGCAAGCCTCTTGGGCTGGTGAGTGCTGGTCAGCCCTGATCCTCTGTGTGGGAATCTCTCTGCTTTGCCTTCTGCACCCCTGCTGCTGTGCTCTCCTCCATGGCTCCAAAGCTTCCCCGCTCCGCCACCTGCAGTCTCTACCCATGAAGGGGCTTCTACTGTGTGGAAACCTTTCCTCCTTCACAGCTCCCTCCCACTGGTGTGGGTCCCGTCCCTATTCTTTTGTCTTTTTTTTTTCTTTTTTCTTTTGCCCTACCCAGGTATGTGGGGAGTTTCTTGCCTTTTGGGAAGTCAGGTCTTCTTCCAACGTTCAGTAGGTGTTCTGTAGGAGCTGTTCCACATGTAGATGTATTTCTGATGTATCTGTGGGGAGGAAGGTGATCTCCATGTCTTACTCCTCCGCCATCTTGAAGGTCCCCCGGCACTTTATTTTTTAAAAAACTAAGTTTTTGAATCCTTAAATATTAAGAAATATCACATAATATTTACATGAAGTAAAATGTTATATATTTCACAATAGATATAGTAAAATAGCCACAAATTTATCCCACTTTTTAGTCTTCAAGTGATCGTTGTTGAGGAAATTAACGTACTATTATACCTAGAAATATATATATTTCAGAAATGCCATTCTGCGGCTTCCCTGGTGGCGCAGTGGTTGAGAATCTGCCTGCCAATGCAGGGGACACGGGTTTGAGCCCTGGTCTGGGAAGATCCCGCATGCCATGGAGCAACTTGGCCCGTGAGCCACAACTGCTGAGCCTGCGCGTCTGCAGCCTGCGCTCCGCAACAAGAGAGGCTGTGATAGTGAGAGGCCCACGCCCTGCAATGAAGAGTGGCCCCCGCTCACCACAACTAGAGAAAGCCCTCGCACAGAAACAAAGACCCAACACAGCTAAAAATAAATAAATTTATTGGGGAAAACAAAAAGAAATGCCATTCTGACTCCAACTGAGTTGGAGTAGAAACAAGACAGTCAGTGTTTGGTTGACAAAATTTTCTTTGATGAAACTTCGATTTCCTGCTGAATAATTGGCAGATCGCATCAGGCCTGCAGTCCTGCATGACAGCCAGCTCCGAGCTGCATATCAGCTTCCTCCCTCCCAGGAACATAGGCTATTTTTTTACCATGCCTGTGGAGTTCCTCTGCACTCAAGCCAAATGTCAGTTACTGCCATATGTAGGTTATGCAGTTAATAAACCTTGTGAAGTTTCACTTTTTTCATATGAAAATTTAGATATATTGATATTTTATAAGGATGTCATGACGGCATAATATATTTTGAAACACTGTGGATATCTACTATGCTAAGCAAATGCAATATGCTATTAACAACTAAAATTTTTCTAAGGCTAGATACTCATATTTTATCACTGCTAATCGAGGCTATTCAAAATCTATGTATTCAGTTTAGGGCGTCATTGCACAAGACAATTTGTGTGAATTACTGGATTTTTTTTTCACCTTGGTATCATATCTGGGATTCTAAAAGAGGAATACTTTTTATCTCCATGAACGTTAATATTGGTAGGTGTTTCAGATCCTCCTAATGAAAGACGTTCCGTCACAGTAACCAAGTAAACTTTTTTCCTTTTAAGAAGCACAAAGTAAATGGGGGTGGAGGGAGGAGAAGGCTTCCCAGAGTCACAGCACATGGCTTGCTGCTTACTCAGGCTTGCTTTCTTTCCTCTGTTGCTGGGAATGTTGAAGAAAACAGTGAGGAAACACGTTTCCCTGCTCTCTGCCTTCTAGGCCCGGCCCTTTAATCTGCTGTTTCTCCAGAACTTGTTAGATGATTCATTTAGGTGTCTCTGCTAAAAAGTGAAGTTTGATTTTCCATATATTTGTCTAATCATTTCCCTGTCTAGGTTCTCCATTTTCCCTGAAAGTTAGGCTTCAACCAAAACTTCTGGAACATGACCTTGGTTTGTGCATGGGCTTTACATTTTTTTCATTTTATTTATTTATTTATTAATAAAATTTGAACTGATATTAGAAATACAGAAAAGTTACCAAAAAAAAAAAAGTCTGCATAATTTCCTTATATTCCTCACCTCATTCACTTCCCCTAATGTTAACATCTTACATAACCACAGAACAGTGGTAAGAACAGCAAATTAACATTGGTACAATAGTATTAACTATTAATGTATTGAACTGACCTGACTTTCTTCATTTTTCCCACTGAAGGCCTTTTTTGTTCCAGAATCATGTTGTTATGATTTCTCCTTAGACTCTTCTAGTCTGTAACAGTTCCTCAGCCTTTTCTTGTCTTTGTATGACCTTGACACTTTTAAAGTGCAGTCACTGATGAATTGTTTGGTTTTCTTTTAAGTGGTCTTTTTACCATCCTCCCAACACACTTTGTGTCCTTGTACAGATTTATGTTAGGTCCCCTTCCTCTCAGTTTGTTGGAATAAGTACATTTAGGATGATCTAGCTGCTTGTGAGGCTCCACGAAAAGAATACAAGGTAGAATATAGCAATAATTTAGAAAGGGAAGAAAGAACCAAACTCTGGTAATTATGATAATTTGGTTAAAAACCAGGAATGTTTAAAAACATCGGGCAGTCAGTGGATCAAATTAAAATATCTTTATATCCCACAGTGTACTCTTTGAATAGCTGGTGGAGAAGAATCCCTTAGGAGTGTGGTTGTACATCTGAAGAACAGCCTTTGCTTGTGAAAAGCTGGCTATCTATTGAAGTGTGGGAGGTATCTGGTAAAGAGACTGGAATAAACTGCCCTGTAGTCCTTTTGCTGCTCTGCCTAAAGGAATGAACTTTGTTAAAATAGCAAAGCGTGCACTTTATTTCTGGCTTTTAAAGCCAGTGTCAGATAGCTCTTATAAACTGTGGAGAGCAGCATGATTAAAATGAGAACTGTTCCTCCATCTTATAGGAACAAGTAGGAAGCAGAAAAAGTGTACTGGAATATATGGGTACATAAAACTTGTTAGTTAAAAGGTGTGTTGCATGTGCCTCTCAAGAAGGAATAGGAAGTGAGGAAGAGGAAGGTGAGGAAGAGGAAGGACATGGTGAGGAAGAGGAAGGACATGGTGTCACTAATATTTGGTCATAGAAAAGGGAGGTTCTACCATGTTACTTTTTTTTTTTAATGGGCTCACTTTTAAGAAGATTTTCTGTGACTCATCATGATTAAACACTGTTCTATGAGGAGCTGTTAATCATGCTTCTGCACTTGTGGGAGAAAAGTGGATTTCCCCTCAAACCTATTTTATTCTGTCATTAGAAAATGCCTTTATGTAGTGGTACTCGCTATACGATAGTGATGATGCTGCTGAAGTAACATAACACATGAGAATGAAGAAAGTATGGGTTCAGTGCTGACTTTACCTATGTGAAACTAAGTGATGTTAACACAGTGCTTGGAAAGGAAAAGTAAGGACAGACCGGGGAGACGAGAAGAGTGTGACTATATAAGTGAGTGTGTGTATCAGAATGGCAATAACTTACCACTTACTGAGAGACTGTGTGTGAAGGGAAGTGCTCTAAAATCATACAACTCCCTAAGTTTATAGAGATTTAAATGTGCTTTATTGATTCTGTGTACTTCAAGTAGGTGACAGAGTGCATTTTCCTTCCCTTATAGATGGAGGTACTAAGATACAGCTGTAAAGTTCTACTTAAGACAGAGTCACCTAGCACGTGGGTCCCCAACCCTGGGCCGTGGGCTGGTACTGGCCCACCGCCTGTCAGGAACCGGGCCGCGCAGCCAGAGGTGCGCGGCCGGTGAGAGAGCTAAGCTTCCGTCTGCCGCTTCCCCATCGCTCGCATTACCGCCTAGACCATCGCCCCCACCCCACGTCCGTGGAAAGATTGTCTTCCACAAAACGGGTCCCTGGTGCCAAAAATGTTGGGGACCACTGACCTAGCACACAAAAGGAAAGCCCATCATTAAACTGAGTTCTTGTGATTTGGTCTTGGAGCCTCCAAGGAATGTGACTTATGGGTGCAATATTTTCTAGCTGAGAAAACTCAAAGACTAAGATGATGTAAAAATTGTCCTTTCGTTAAACAAGTCAATTGCTGCCAAATGAAAAATGATTTATAAAATAAGGCGTCAATGTACCTAACCTAAGTCTGTTATTATGATGATTAGTAGCTCCTAGTTCCCTGTTTACTTCCCTTATGCCATCTTCATTCTCATGCTCTGCATTCATATTCCCGTGTTCTTTGTATACATGATGAGAGGCAGAGGACAGTCTATGATTTAACACTGAAGGAAATTAACCAATATTTCAAATGTACATTGAGTTAATAATCTAACAGTAAAAATAATTAAAATTAATGTACTTGTGACCAAGTTAAAAGCAAGGCTTTTAGTAAGCACTTCTTGGACCTTTCAATTAACATAACCTTTGCATCCAATTTCATATGCATTAGCATGGTTAATTTACTGTCATTTAATGCTTTCTTCATGAAGTTTTGTATAGAAAATGTGTAAGATGTCTCCACACCCCCAGTCAAGAGTTGGAAACCTGATTTTCTTGCTTAGAACATAATCCAAACATTTAAGATTCAAGACCATATTGTTTGGAAAACTAGGTGGACCCCAACCTAACCAAATCATTCCTTATTTCATTAATTTTTCATAAAAAGAAAAATCCATGCTAGTTAAGGACTTGCCAATGATTAGACCTCTGAGTTAATTATTAAGTAATTTTTTAAAAAATAATGCATTTATAACTGATTTCCGAACCAGACCTAGTTCTCATATTTTGAAAATATGCTTCATTATGTTACTTAATGTATTCTGAGTTGTTTTTAACTTTTACTGAATCTTCTTTACAGTCAACAAGTTATGTTTCTGCTTTTTAAAGAAAAGATATTACAATCAAGAGAGTATAGCTATCAAATTTTGTAACTTTACCTAGTGGTTTGCTTATCACAACATGTAAACTTTAAGTAGACTAATAATAATAGTATAGATCCAGATGAAGATATTAAATAAAGTTGGACATGAGCTCAAGAATTATCTTTCAAGAGGTGACATTTTCTATTAACTTTAAAGTAAGGCAAAATAGGTAAGGTGAGTTTCTGTTATAGGATGATGGTTTGTATAAAAATTTGAGCTGAGGTTATCTGTGTTTGCAATTGGGCAACTCAGAGCAATGATTCAAGAAATAGTATCGAATGGTCAGAGGAAGCAGTTGATGTACCACAGGGACCCAATAATATAATTATAATAATGCATAATATTCATGGAACACATACGGAGAGGCAGACACTATACTAAGCACTTCAGAAATCTGCAAAAGACCCAGAATAGTCCTTCACCAAGGAAACCCATATTCTTTATTATAGCTAGACATGGCTAGGGATTATTCATTGGATTCTTGGCTTTCATGTGTCTTCATTGTTGTTCTCTGATACCTTTATAAGACCTAGTAACTATTTCACATAATAGGAAATGAAAAGATTCTCCAAGGTTAGCTCTTCTACACATTAGACCAGACTACGGGTCACAGCTTCACATGGGTTCTGTTTTATTTTTTTTAATGATGTTGCTTCTGTTTCAACTTATAACCATTATAAGTCTGAGGGAATACATCATTTCAGCAGAAAGCTCCAGCTTCAGCTCCAATCCAGGTGCCATGCTATAAACTGAGGCTAGGGGTAAGAGGGATGAGAGGTTACTCAGAGGACAATGAAGTACTCTAGAGGAGTTTATAGGTTAAATGAGAGATTCAAAAATGAAAAGTTAAGGTTCTTCATTTCAAGGAGGTCCAGTGATGGGCCCAACATGTCAAGAACTTTTTTTCCCTGTCTTACTGAGGTAATAATTGACATTTAACATTGTATTAGTCCAAAGTGTACTTTGATATATGTATATATTGTGAAATGTTTACCACAGTAAGTTTAGTCCACATCCATTACCTCACATAGTTAAATTTTTTTTCTTGTGATGAGAACTTTCAAGATTTACTTTCTTAGCAACTTTCAAATATACAACGCACTATTGTTAACTACAGTCACCATGCTGTACATTACATTCCCAGGGGTGATTTATCTTGTAACTGGAAGTTTGTACCTTTTCACCTCTTTCACCCATTTCCCCCACCCTCACCCTGGCCTCTGACAACACCAATCTGCTCTCTGTGTCTGTGAGTTTGTTTTTTTAAGATTCCACATATCCGTGAAATCATACAGCATTTGTCTTTCTCTGGCTGCCTTAACATAATGCCCTCAAGGCCCATCCATGTTACCGCAAAAGGCAGGATTTCCTTCTTTTTTACGGCTGAACAGAGTATTAGAAACACAGATGATGAAGAACCTCACCGCCTGGAAAATTTGGGTAGGATCTAGGACAGAAATAAAAGACAAGCATTGAAAAATGGGATTTATGTGCCAAGTATAGGAAGAGGAATTAACAAGGCATATTTTTAAAAGATTGAATAGCATTGTATGCCTGGATACGATTATTTTTTTAATTTGTGTCTGCGGAAAATTAAATTGAGTTCAGCTTTGAAAGAATTTTCTGTGTTGTTTTGATACAGTTAGACTAAATATGCTAGGCAACACAGCTATTGAATATACATTTTTATTATTTAATTTTAAAGTTATACAAAAATAAACAGAAAAGATATCATTAAAATATATTTTTGCATCCTCCACAATAATACATAATGCCTGAGAAGTTTGTGTGTTGCTACCTACATGCTTGCATTATACTTACCTAGTTAAGTCTAACACTGCATACAGCATCTTTACTCTTTTTTTTAATACCGTCCCATAAATATTTTTATATTTTAAATACCTTCTTTATTCAGGTATTATACATTTCAATAAAAGATTGTCATACTTATATTTACATTTTAGAAAGTGTTTACATAAACCAAATAGACTACCAATTATTTCTCCAGCAAAAATGGGTTATTCAGGATCAGTGAAGAGCTACAATTTTAGGTCTGCAACCACGGCAAGGCATTTGCAATCCCCCAGCAAAAATGAGGAGAACTCTTTTATAGAGTGGAAAAGGAAGTTGTGAGAACTATAGTAAACAGAGTCCAGGACTTTTCACTGGCTGAGCTGTGATAGTCTCTCATTGGCTGAGTTCTTGCCAGTCAAGAAGAGGAAGTCTGGGCTTCCCTGGTGGCGCAGTGGTTGAGAGTCCGCCTGCCGATGCAGGGGACACGGGTTCGTGCCCCGGTCTGGGAAGATCCCACATGCCGCGGAGCGGCTGGGCCCGTGAGCCATGGCCGCTGAGCCTGCGCGTCCGGAGCCTGTGCTCCGCAACGGGAGAGGCCACAGCAGTGAGAGGCCCGCGTAACGCATAAAAAAAAAAAAAAAAGAAGAGGAAGTCTTTTGTCTCCCTATTGGGCTCCACAAAGTGGTAGAGCATGAGAGCTCCCCTTTCTGGTCCCCTGACTCTACTTAACTGAGGTTTTTGTTTATTAAATTTTGACAAAAGATAGGTTCTGTCTTTATAATGGAAGAAAGAGAGGTGGAAATAGGGACACCAAGTAGGAGATTGTTGCTATTCAGGTACTAAATGTTGAAGGGTTTTAGGAAAGCAGGCCAATATGAACAGTCTTGAGAAATGTTTCAGAGGTAAATCAGTGACCAGAAAGTATGAGAAAGAACTGGACAGAGAGGAAGTGAGCACTGAAGATGCAGATCTAGGTGTCATTGACCTAGTTGACAGTTGACGAGAATTGGAGCATTGGAATTTAAAATGTGAGTAGAGTAAAATCAATTAATTAAAATAAATACCTTTTTTATGCAAAGAAATAATATTTTATAAGGAAGGAGAATCTTTTGTGTATGACCATTTAAAAACACAAGATATCCAATATATCTTTTTAAGACTATTTTAAGGCAAAGTAATAATTAATAGACATCTCAGAATGGTAGCTAGATAATTTAAAAATTACCTATAGAGTCAAAAATAAGAAACTCAGAAAGTAGAGAAATCTGGGAAGAAACCAAACCACACTTGTCAATGAGCTTCACCTTCACTGCCCCACATACTCCAATGACCACAAAGACTTGGTTATCTGCATCACAATTTGTGTATGCCTGTGTGTATCACTACCATGAATACAGCTTTGGCTCAGCAGCTGCTTTGTTCATAAGATATATTTTGGTGCACTAAAAACAAATTAGCCTAATTGTATTCTTTGATTCCAGGGAATTGTCCTCTGTTCTATGACTTTTCTGTAGTTTCTCTATGTTCCTATCAAATAAAAAAAAGAACTCCTCAGAAAAACATGGAAACACAGTTTTTGGTGTATCATCTATTCTCTCTTTTCTTTTAGGTCACTAGGAAATTTTTAGAAAGATTTTACAATGATATAGAATTATTTTAAGTTTCAGGTAACTATAGAGATATGCAATAAATTAAACAAACACTGGATTTAGGAATATAATCCTTGCATTTGAGCCTCCACTCTGACATTATTTGTTGTATGGTTCTGAGCCAACCTTTTCACCTCTTCAGGCCTCAGTTTCCTCATTTTAAAAATGGAGTTAATAATCCTTCCTTAAAACATTTGTTGGAGGATTAGGGCAAATGATCATGTGTAATAAGCCCTTTGTAGACTAAGTGCCACTGTTCACATACAAGGCATTTTCCTCTTATTACCTACACCCATGCCTAGTGCAGAGATCTGGTAGAAAAAAAGGTCCACAGACTCTAGCCTGTCTCTGATCAAAACAGGTTAGAGTAAAACAATGTGATATTGCATAATGGAGAATATTAGTCCATGTTCAATGGCTCTGAGTGCTAACACCAGGGAAAGGCAACCCAGCAGTCTCTGCACACGTATTCCCTTCCTGGGAACATCTGAGCCCCAGAGCTTGCTTGGAGGAGCCTTCCATGGAACCACAGTCCATTTGCTTTCTCTCTGCTTCTAACTCTGTGCAGGGTTGTTTATGCAGTCCATTTCTGAAAACTATGCTTATAATATTGAGACAATCTCAAACTGAGAAGGCTTTTCTCAGAAAAGCCATCATCAGTGTTGTCAGTGGCACAAATTGAATTAGTTTGGTGAAAGGAAAAGTACTTGACATATATTTTTTTCTCTCACCTTATTTAATAGCCCATGTATTTAAAAAATATGTCTGAGATTCTACATGAATGCTCCTTCTGAGTTACGCCCATCGTCACAGAATTCTATGGTGATACCTGGATAAGTCCGTCACATATTTGAGGCTTTATTAGCCAATGTGATAAATAAATAAATTACCTAGGATAACTCCACAGTATGAAACCAGGAGATGTGCCTCTTATACCTTGGAGAAGGTTAGCTGAGATATGCCTTGATTATAAGTATTGCCTGACATGTGTAGGGAAAGTAAGATGGGAAGATTCAGAAGAGGGAAATTGACAGTAGTGGGGATGGCTGTCAGGAACTGCACAAGGCAGATGCTGAGCTTTATTTTACCAAGTAATGTTAATTGATATCAAATTTGGCCCCTGCAATAGTCTTGCCTTCCCAGGCTCGAGTCTTTCCATGTTTTTTGTAGCCAGATTTTCCTGAAACAAACTCATACTTGTGCAATGCAAGGAGGATGATACGGAAAAATACTTCCAAACCCAAACTTTTAGGTTCCTAAATTAGGTTTTGAAATCATAGTTAAGAGGAAACAGTGGGGAAGAAAGGTCCAGAATTTTCCATAAAGCTTGTGAAATTGTGAGGCTTTCCAGCATGTTATGGCTTTAGAAAGATAACTTCCAAAGTCAGATTATGTGTCTCTGTGAAGAGAATAAAATTGTGGAGAGAATGTAATTACAGATGGGAAAAGTAATGGTCTGGTGGGCAGCTGGGTGGGTGGAACATTTCTTCTCTGTCTCAACCCTAATAACTCTCATGCTACTCCACTCTTCCTTTCCTGTTTGCGTGACTAAAATGCCCTGAATTCAGTTAAGGATAATTGAGTTAAATCAGTTTCCTATCCAAATAATATTAAAGTAATGATGAATTGCACAAAGAAAAATGAAACTGCTTTGTAAACCTTTATTTTAAAACTGAGAAGCAGCCCAATGCAATTTATTCCTCTCTGCCTTCCCTCTGTGTTTGAGAAATGAAGCAGTGTTTTGCAGAGCAATGTATTTTTTTTTTTTCCTTATGCTCATATCTATCTCCTTCGTGTTGGCAAAAGATCATTGAATTCTGATCATTGAATTCTGCCAGGTCCTGCCACAGAGTCAAGGGAACTAAAAGAAGGAGCCCTGGGAAGCAGCCTGCTGAGCAAATGGCTCGTTAATATCATGCACTTTATAAAGTACCCGTAATTAAAAGCTTTGTTGGGGAGCAAGATGGAATCATTCATAGAAGTTTGGCTCCATGTCCCCCAGTAGGCGTGGTTACTTAAAAAAAAAAAAAAGTCTCTTAAATTAATCATTGATGGTCTGCAATGTAAATGTTGAATTTTATAATGATTTGCTTTCTCTCCATTTTCTTGAAAAGCTGCTTCTGAAGCTGAGGAGTAGCCTTGTTTGTTTGATGTTCATGTCTCTAAAATGAATTCAATGGAAATGTTACTTGGAACATTAAGAGAAGCCCTAGTCAGGGCTGCCAGGTGTGGTTAAGCAGGCTGTAAACTGCACAACTCCAGAGAGCGTTATTTATTAACACATAGACAATAATGTGACTGCCTCCTGGAATTGTGCAATGCAGCAGCCCTGCTCAGAGCATTATGTTATCAGTGCATCTGTGGCTCATCTTTCACGTCACATTTTCTCTTTACATCAGGCTTTTCCTCCCTGGCACATTTGGGAAGACATTGAGGTTCACACTTAGGCTGTACTGATGTGTCATCTGAAAAGGATTAAAACAAAAACAAGGAATCTCTTTCTCCACTAGTCTCTGGCTCCCCTGATGGCAGACTTACTTTTATATTATCAGCGCTTAATACATAAGCAATGAATGGGCAATGAAAATAACTTCTTGATGGAGTAATTTATTCCTTGGGTTCAAAGAACGCTGAGAGAAGTTGAGTGAGATTTTGGGTCTTCTCACAGATGACAATATGCCGAACTCTTTGGAGCACTGTAGGAACTTTCAAACTTGAAAAGTTAAGTGCAATTGTTACATATGAAGAGTTCTACTTTGGTAAAACATTTGTAAAGATTTTGAAATTCCATTGCTAAAAGATTAATATGACTTGTAAAACTTTCAGATATTTTTCCTAGTAAATATTCTAGATAGGGTTATTAATTCAAAAAACAAACATTTGAATGCAGGCAATATATTTGTATATGACTCTGTAAGCGAATGGTTTTCTCCATTTTAGAAGAAATTAGTTTATATAATTTTAGGAGAATATTTATGTTTTATACTGTAAACTAATTTAAACCTAATATTTTTCCCAGGAATTCAGTAGGAAAATGTAGACAATAAGATTTTGCTGATGACAGGGCAGTAATTTTTTTTGTAAACCCACTTTTAAATGACTTTAATGCAAAACTGATAGTATGCAAAAGATAGAAACAAATTGAAGACCAAAACCGCCTAAGGACTAATGTAGTGTGGTATGTGTGTGTGTGTGTGTGTGTGTGTGTGTGTGTGTGATGCATATGTTCAATATAAGGTATACACACACACACACACACACACACACACACACACAGAGCTTCTCTCTCTCTTCCTCTCTCTCTCCACACACACAATTTATATATAATATATATGTACAGACTATATAGACCTTAAGCCCACAGGTCTACATTAAATCTTTTCCTTTGTGTTCCTCTATACCCTGTCTCTACCCTGTTACAGTATTTATGTCGCCTTATAATTGCTCATTCAATTGTTGTGTTCTTCACAAGCTTGTACGTACAGTGAGCTAAGCAGTTGATTACATATACCTGTAGTGAGCCTTCATGGATTCAAATCTTGACATTATTTACAACCTCTGTGATCTTGAACAAGTTATTTCATGTGACTGCGTCTCAGTTTCTTTATCTATAAATTGCGGGTGGAGGTAATAATAGTGTCTATGTCAGAACTTGACAGTGAAAATTGAGTTTTCAAATGTAAAACACAAAGAACAATACTTGACATATATGAAATACTTAATATATGTGAACGCTGTATTCCCAGTGCACTATAGTATATTATAGTCTCATGGCAGAACTCAGTAACTATTTGCTGAGTGAATCATATTCTTTATTATAAAACAAATGCTTAGGACAAGGTAGCACTAGAAAATATATTAAATAAACAGAAAGCACATTATTATTGCCCTCAGTGAAATTAGAATGTCACCAGGAAGAAGAATCCCCCCATAAATTATTTTATAAAAAGATAAAAGAGGTGATCAAGTGGTCATACTGGTAGATAGAGCAGCATATGTCAGAATAAGTCCACATACAGGCTCAAATGGTCTGCAAGAGGCATATTAGAAAGGTAGGACTTGAACTACATCATGGAAACTAGTTGAGATATGACTGACTAAACACACACTGAAAAGGGGCTCCTTCCACACAGCAGACCAGTTAGAGCAACACTGCAGGTGGACTGAGTGTGAGTCAGTCTGCGGGCTAAGAGGTCATCAGTGCAGCTGGCAGGCCGTCACTTTTTGTAACTACTATTTTAAAAGAGCTCTTTTTTTTTCTTCGAAATTTAAATTATTATCTATGTTTTGTCCCCAATTTAAGAGACATATTGTTAGAGGAGAGGTAAGGAAAAAGAAGATAGCAAATGAATATAACGGTTTATTAAAGCCCACTTGCTTGCTTCCCTTTCTTATTGCTCTCCTAAGAAAATACATCAATGTTAAGCAGTTTTATAGACAGCAACCTTTTCAAAAAGTTAACTGTGACTTTTGCGGTTTTTCTTTTGTGTATATTTATCTTTATACTGAATAGGAACACAGAATAACGATGTCCTTTTGTTTGTTATATTCATCTCTATTTTTCAAGGTAATGATATTCATAAAATTTTTCAGCCCAGAGTCAAGAGAAATTTGTTCCTCATCTTGAGATATCTGCCCAATATCATTTAAAATAGGTTGGTAGTTTCAGGGTCATTTAAATAGGTCAGTAATTCTCTGAAAAAATGCCTTTTTTCCTTCAATTTTAATGAAGTAGCAAAAATTAATTAATTGGCAAACATGTTAAGAGCAGGAACAAAAGCACAGTAAGCAAAACAGACAAAAACTGAAATGTGCACAGACCCTGAGCAGAGAGAGAACTTGGTATGTTTGAAAAACTGAGAAAAACAATGGGGCAGGAGTGTAGAGAGTGAAAGGTATAGAGTTATGAAGGAAGGTGGAGAGGTTGGCAGCCTAATATCAGAAAGGATTATATAGGACCTGTCTAGATATTTTTATTTCCTTCTAACTGCAATAAGATGCCATCAGAAGGTTTTAAGCAAGGTCTAATTCAAGTTTTTGTTTTGTTTCATTTTGTTTTAATCCTGCTGTCTGCTTTGCACACAATTAGTTTAGGAATCTAAAAATAGACATGCTGAGATCAGTTAGAAAGTAATTTTGTTAGGTAAGAATTGATGATGATTTGGTTTACCATGATGGCAGTCAAGTTGGAGATAAAATGGGTGGACTTAAAATATATTGGTGGGCTATAATCGGCACTCTTTGATTAGATATGGAGGGTAAAGAATAGAGGAATCAGGATGAGTTTCAGGTTCATGGCTTGAGAAGTTTTATTAATTATGGTGGTGCCATTTGCTGGTTTGGAGAAACCCAGGGGAAATAAAAGTGTCAGAGAGAAAAAACTAAAGTTAAGAACAGAGTTAAAATTCCTCTAAGGGCCTATTGTTTTTGAGATTATAGAATGAAACCTCAGTAGTCTATGGCAAGAAATATTTGAATATATGAGCTTACTGCTGAGGTAAGTTTGATTTTAAAATGTAAATTTGGGAAACGTAAGCAAACAACTTATATTTAATGCCATTGAAATATTTGAGTACATTATAGGGACAGAGCAGATTTACAGAATATATAGGATAGTGCTAATCATAGAAGCCAGGATAAGAGCATGTGTAAAGGCAGAGAAATGATCAACAAGAATAAAAAGGCATTCCTTAAATTTTGTAGCATAAGTTGTCAGTGGTAACTTGGACAAGAGCTGTTTCAATCAAGTAATAGAGACAGAGCAAAATAGAAATTATTTGAAAGGATATGGAAGGAGAAAAAATCAAGAGAGTTGTCAACAAATTTGACTAAGAAAGGACATCTATATAGCTGTCATTTCATGTTTTCCATAACATTCTCCATCAGTAGTATTTTGCTTAGGATTTTCAGTGTTTAGTACTATAACAAGTACAAGGAATTTGTTGGATATCTTTGCTTTATCAAAAGTTAATATCTAGCTTTACTTTTTAATGATGAGCTTCTTTTACTTTAATGGTGTTTTTTAGGAGAGAATAAAATAGATACCATTGATGTGCACATTGGTAATACAACAGCTTACCTGAAGATCAGACTTCAACTGACAAAACTAGATTAATTCTTAACATCCATTTCAAGTGTAAGATACTAAAGTATCTGAGATTGAGCCCAGATTTCATCTGCACGGAACCCTGATGTCAATTTGATTCCCTTTTTCTATCTGATACTCTGTCTACTGGATGCATTTTGCAAAGTTTCATCCCTTCCTCCTCGATACCTGGTGGTATGCTGGATGAGAGTGTCTAGGTGACCCCACAATGCCAGGAGAAGAAAATGTAACCTCATGCATAATTGTGAGTGAACTATTCACAATCTTATGTGCCTCTAAAAAGGATCGTAATTAAATTCTTCTCTCAAAATTCCTGTCATTTTCATATTATAAAAGCTATTTAAAACCTGGTCAGTCTCTACATTATTTACATTCTGGTCAGTCTCTACATTATCATTGACTTTACACACATACACACACACACACACACACACACACACACACAAGAATGGGTTCCTCTAAGTAACCTATAAGAGATTTAAAACTGTTAGCACATTTGAATTTATGATCACTCACTGTTAAATCACTGAAGGGGAAAAGCTATAATCCTTCCATAATAAAAAACAGTATTCTTAGGTATTTTGCTAAATTACCTACCAACACAGACATTTCCAAGTATACTAGAACTAACTGCCCATGCACAGGAAAACTGGGGGACTTAGAATTTAAGTATTTATTTGCCTTACATTCTAACTCTTTCTTCAAGCTGCTGCTTTCTTTTAAATAGGTGCTTTTAAAAATCTGTCTAAATATGTCAAGCTGATATTCTCGTTATTCAGAGACAGTGTAACTGTTCTTTGCTGTGGTCAATAAAATGCCCAGTGGGTGGAAATATGCTAAGGGTTTGCATAGTGAGGCCAGGAGCTCTCAGCACAGAACAGGTTCATATACAGGGTAGGAGTCATTGAAATCAACTTGAATTTCAGTAGAGGTTTTCAACACCATGGCAAATATTTTAGCTGCTTATAAGTTATACACACCTTCCTTTATTACCTATATTCTTTCATTCATCTTCATTACCTCTCTACTGTCTCTCTGTGTTCCCTACTTCAATCTTCAAGTGAAAAACCATTAAGTAACTTTGTATATCAACTTCAACTCACAAAACAATTGTGTAAACAAGTTTTCAAATTACTTTAGCCTTGCAAGTGTTCACAAATATCACTTGTCTAGGTCATTCCCATCTGGAAAATAAATTTTGTCTGAATTTTACTCAATATTCTTTTGCTTACAGGTTTTAGTTTAAGAGATACTTCATATATGCATAAAACAACTAAGATGTAATGGAAATGGAGTTTATTACAGTTCTTCTCTTGGCTGTGGCCCAAATCTTAATACTGTCACCCTCATTTTCTTCAGATCTTTGATATATTGACCAGAGTTTATCTTCATAACTGCATTACTGATTTTATAGTTTGTAAAATAACAGGTCAGGAATTCCTTGTTGTAAAATATATGTCTACCGTAAAGTAGAGCAATCTTTCATTCTGAGAGGCTGATACATTCATGAGGACTAGTAGAGGAGCAAAGGCTCAAGCTTTGTGCCAGAGGGGAAGCTGATTTAATGTTTCCCATTTAAAATTGTTGTTTCAGTGTGTGGGGTAGTTGGATGTATTAGACATTATAGGAGATGGCATCTTTCACCCCAAAGTCACCCATTGAAATCTGAAACAAATTGAGAATGACTAGAAGTAAATACCATAAACTAATGGTACATAACTTTTTAGTGGAACATCATGAAAACCACAAATTTCACTTTTCAGTATTTTGGTTTGTTTGCTATTGCTTATTGTCCTTGCCTAATGTGTTCATATCATTTATATCATCAAAACCAGGACACTTCTGAGGGTGAACATCAGTGCTAAAATACTTAACATTATTTTAAGTTTTGAAATATATACAAGTATGTTTGTGTATTGTTACAGCTGTACCTTCTACATCAACTGGGAAAACACTGCAATTTGTTAAGATGAAATTAAAAAATAATGAGCACCACAGCCAATTTCAATTATATGTCTTCATTTTTTATTTAGTTTCTTTATTTAGTAAGAACATTGTTTTGTGTTAAGATACTGTTCTGCACCAATATACATTAAAATTATTACTGCAAAAAATGCAAATAACTATATCTTCATTGTTGAACATATTATAGGATTTATGCATCTCAACTATCATTTCACTCAACCATAGTGTAAGAAAGCTAAATTATCAAGTCCAACCATATTGCAGTTGGTTACATTGTTCATCTTTTATTACTGCTATTGGACTATAAGTCCCTTGAGGGCATAAATTGTGTCCTATCAATATTTTTATCTTTAATTAGTACAGTATCTAATGTTAAATTGATACTCAATAAATGTATGTCATACTTATTGATACATTAATGAATAAGTGAAAAAACCCAAAATTGTTTCAGTACTAGACTGACTAAATTGTAATTTCATGCAAGGAAATGTTAATTCAGCAATGAAAATAATCATACAAATATACTTTTGAGCAAAATTTTCAGACACAAAAAAGAACATAATATGTATTTCCATTGGTATTGTTAGGTAAGAAAAACTTTTCCTCTTAGGTTCAGTTCTCAGGGGCCTGGGAATTAAACTGACAAAATACAGATCAACAGAGGAAATATTTATTCATATGCATACAGGAGCTAACAAAAGAAGTATCTAGTTTGCTGAATAGTTGAAGAGAGAGGTTTATATACCTAACTTAGTAGAGGAAAGGGAGGAGGGCAGAAAAGTCTTCTATGGGAAGAAGAAATAGATTTCTTTAGGAAAGACAAATGAGTTTCTAGACCAACTAATGGGAGATAAGAAAATTTGTGCTATTTGTTTATGTGGGTGTGAGTGCCATTCTGTCTTCTTCATCGCAATGAAATTTCCCAAGAGAGGGGATTTATGGTAGCTTCATTTCTCAGAAGTTGTTGCTTTTAGTCAGATAAGGGAAGCTCCAAGAAGACTTCTTTCTGCATCTATTGAATTTCAAATCTCTTTAGGTGAAAATAATATTCATACTTACTTTGAGGTTCCAAGCAAGGCCCTGCAATATCAAGTTAAAAGAAAATAAAAACAACAACAGCAACAAGGAAACAGGCACACTTATAAAGTTAACAGTGAAGACAGTGGCTACTTTTGTTGACAAGGAAGTGATTGACAGGGAACATGATAGGACTTTTGCACTGTTGATTGTATTCTATTTCTTGCTCTGGGTGGTGGTTATGTAGATGTATTTAGGATGTGGAAATTCATTGAATGATATCTGCATGGTTGTATAATTTCCTCAGTATATTTTTACCAAAATATTTATTAAAGAAGGATGAGAGACTAAATGAAATAATTTTACTTTGATGTATAATAGACAGTGATGGTTAATTTGTGGAGTAGCAGGTAGAGGAGAAATCATAGAAAGTATGTCTTGAGAACCAGTGCCACCATCTTCATAATTAATCAAGAAAAGATTATGAATAGCAGATTTCTGAAACTGCTTGACTGAAGGACAGGAAATATTCACCCCTCTCCTCTGAGATATATTTGAGGCTCAGACCTGTATGATTAATAATCCACTTTGATCTCCACTTGTATGTCAGGGAAGACCTCAAGACTATTTCCCAAACTGAACTCATCATCTCTTCTTCCTGATGACTGGACCAGATGCATCACTTGCTTCCTGATTTGGTAAATGGCACCATCAACAATTTGGTTTCCCAAGCCAGGGCCCTGGGTGTTAAAACTGACTCATCCAAGCAATCAATATATTCTGTTGATCATTCTTTATGTATATCTCTAGATATGTTCATTTCTCTCAATCTTTACTTCTCTATTCAAGTCCAGAGCATCACATCTTTCACCTGTATCATCACTGCAGCAACCATCTGACTGTTTTGCTCATTCCAGTCTCATCTTCACTCTCATTTATTTTCTACAATGCAGGCAGAAAGTTCTTCTGAACTAGATCTAGGGAACAAAACAAGTAGTGTTTTAAGAATACAGGGCCACCCATTTTTCACAGAACTAGAAAAAAATTTTACAATTTGTATGGAAACACAAAAGACCCCAAATAGCCAAAGCAATCTTGAGAAAGAAAAATGGAGCTGGAGGAATCAGGCTCCCTGACTTCAGATTATACTACAAAGCTACAGTATTCAAGACAGTATGGTACTGACACAAAGACAGAAATATAGATCAATGGAACAGGATAGAAAGCCCAGAGATAAACCCATGCATATATGGTCATCTTATCTTTGAGAAGAAGATAAGATGCCAAGAATATACAATGGAAAAAAGACAGCCTCTTCAATAAGTGGTGCTGAGAAAACTGGACAGCTACATGTAAAAGAATGAAATTAGAACACTCCCTAACACCATACACAAAAATAAACTCAAAATGGGGCTTCCCTGGTGGCACAGTTGTTGAGAGTCCGCCTGCCGATGCAGGGGACATGGGTTCGTGCCCCAGTCCAGGAAGACCCCACATGCCGCAGAGCAGCTGGGCCTGTGAGCCATGGCCGCTGAGCCTGCGCGTCTGGAGCCTGTGCTCCACAAAGGGAGAGGCCACAACAGTGAGAGGCCCATGTACCGCAAAAAAAAAAAAATGGATTAAAGACCTAAGTGTAAGGCCAGACACTATAAAACTCTAAGAGGAAAACATAGGCAGAACACTCCATGACAAATCACAGCAAGATCATTTTTGACCCATCTCCCAGAGTAATGGAAATAAAAATAAACAAATGAGACCTAATAAAACTAAAAGCTTTTGCACAGCAAAGGAAACCATAAACAAGATGAAAAGACAACCTTCAGAATGGGAGAAAATATTTGCAAATGAAGCAACTGACAAAGGATTAATTTCCAAAATATGCAAGCAGCTCATGCAGCTCAATATCAAAAAAACAAACAACCCAATCCAAAAATGGGCAGAAACCTAAATAGAAATTTCTTCAGAGAAGATATACAGATTGCCAGCAAACACATGAAAGGATGCTCACCATCACTAATCATTAGAGAAATGCATATCAAAACCACAATGATACCCCAATGAGGTATCACCTCACACCAGTCAGAATGGCCATCATCAAAAAATCTACAAACAATAAATGCCGGAGAAGGTGTGGAGGAAAGGAAACCCTCTTGCACTGTTGGTGGGAATGTAAATTGATATAGGCACTATGGAGAACAGTACGGAGGTTCCTTAAAAAACTAAAAATAGAACTACCGTGTGACCCAGTAATCCCACTCCTGGGCATATACCCTGAGAAAACCATAATTCAAAAAGAGTCATGTACCATTGCAGCTCTATTTACAATAGCCAGGACATGGAAGCCACCTAAGAGTCCATCAACAGATGACTGGATAAAGAAGATGTGGCACATATATACAATGGAATATTACTCAGCCATAAAAAGAAACCAAATTGAGTTATTTATAGTGAGTTGGATGGACCTAGAGTCTGTCATACAGAGTGAAGTAAGTCAGAAAGAGAAAAACAAATACCGTATGCTAACACATATACATGGAATCTAAAAAGAATGGTTCTGATGAACCCAGGGACAGGGCAGGAATAAAGACACAGACATAGAGAATAGACTTGAGGACATGGGGGGAGGGGGAAGGGTAATCTGGGACGAAGTGAGAGAGTAGCATTGACATATATACACTACCAAATGTAAAACAGGTAGCTAGTGGGAAGCAGCTGCATAGCACAAGGAGATCAACTCAGTGCTTTGTGACCACTTAGAAGGGTGGGATAGGGAGGGTGGGAGGGAGGTGCAAGAGGGAGGGGATATGGGGATATATGTATACATACAGCTGATTCATTTTGTTATACAGCAGAAACTAACACATTGTAAAGCAATTATACTCCAATAAAGATGTAGAAAAAAAAAAAGAATACAGTGCCACCGAGATGAATTCTGTGAGAGCACAGCAAATAGAGCTTCTAAAAAATTGGAAAGAGTGAGCACCAAATTTCATATATGCCACAAACTTAGAACAACAGTTTATTTATATACATAAACAATCTCCCTATCTATCTTAGAGTTAGCATTCTAGAGAAAAGTTTGTTTTCTCAGTCATGCTAACACATGACTTCTCAGAAAACACATGTTTTCTCAGTCACACTGACACATGAATCCAGATTTTAAAATAAAGGCACCCACTGAAAATGAAGGATGAGATGGTGTGATTTCTAATCCTCCCTTTTTTGTTTAGTTGAAACTGTTTTTGAATGTTTGCTTGCTGACTTGTAAAGGGGACCTCTTAAGGTGTAATTTTGTACTTTGGAAACTTATTTTCTTAGGAAACAATATTTGTAGGGTTCAAAGCCCATTTTCCATTCTAATTTAAATTATGTGTAGTTGTCTAAACACTTCGGGCTCTTTTTCCCCCTGAACATTCTAAAATTAATGGGCTGTTATGTTCTCTCTCTATGTTTTTATTTCAGTAATTTGGCCCTTCTACTTCAAGGCTAAGAAAATAATCTTGTATATACTACCAACTTAAAGTACATTATCTTGTGTCATTGTTTTTTGGGTTTTTTTTCTTTCTAAAAATGACTGGTTGAAAATGTGTGGTGGGTTTTTATTTCTAGGTTAAGCTCTACCTAGAATATTTCCAAGGACTGCCACAAAATCTATATGTGCAGTACTTTCTGCTACTTTTGGAAAGCTGCATATTTCTGCCATATTTTAACATCTGATATACTTAATTTCTGTGCAAACTCTTTTTTTGGAGAAGGGTCTGTATATGTTATTGTAGTTCCCACTTGAGTGGTTCTTTGTGTCTTCAACAGGTAGCAATTGTAAAAAACTTCAGAAAGTAATAATTGCATCATAGTTGCTTTGAAATTTAAAAGCTTAGAATTTTCCTAGGAAGATAGGAGACATGTCAGAGCAATTTGGTTTTGTTGTATATGCTCTCAAAGAAAACCAGTGTTATTAATATCATGCCTCAGCACCATCACTTTTAAAACCTGTCTGGGTGGCACTGTAAACTTGGAAATGGGCAGTTCTTAATTTTCCAGTTTGAACTGTAAAATATAGACTTCAGCCAATATCCAAGTTTATTGTGTTATCCTTTTTTAATAGGGAGAGAAGTAATGGCAAGGCCTATATTTTCAGGAAAGAACTATAGATTTAACAAATAGAAAGTCTTAATATATTCCGCCCAAAGTTTACTTTTTTTTCCCCACTTGAAAAGCCAATATCTTTAATAAACAAAGGTGACAATATTTATTTTCCTAAGCAAACTACAAGCAAAAAAAGGAAAAAGAAAAAAAAAAAACTAAGAAGAATGGGATTTTCCAGATTTACCTTGACCAAAGTTTACTATTGAATTGAAGTTTTTGCAATGACTGTGTTTGTTTTATTTAGCTAGCTCTACATAGTGTACATTTGTTAGGTGGGGGAATGTTAACTGACTCCTAATGTTAACTGGTCTATTTATACTTCATGTGCCTCCTATCACAGGTAATGGAAAACATGAATAGAATAGATGACCTCTTAATTTTGAACATGTTTCAGAGTAGGGACAAATTTTTCATTGAAGTGCTTGCAGGGTTACTACCTCAGTTTATAATCTACCTAGTCACTATTTTATTTCTATTTAGTTTGCTCTAAGAACTGCCTCTAGTGTTAATATGGATATATATGGATATATATATATATATATATATTCATACATAAACACACTGATAGTACAACAACTAAAAGTTAGTCAGATTTTTGCAAAACCCTTCTTCAGTGTGTTTTGTGCCCCTCCATTTTAGGTAATCATAGGGAATGCATTTATAGAGTCTGGTATAACACCATGGAAATAGGCTAAGTTTCAAGCACTAGCTGTGTCAGTTGGAAGGATGTCACTTGCCTTGAAAAGAAAACTTTGAAAATGTATAGGTATTCTTTTAAAACCAGACTGAAGTATACTGTTTTATTTCAGAGACTTAAGTTGTGTTTTGTGTTTCTGAAATCTTACACCTCTGCATATATGAAAATAATGGGATATCTTTACATTTACTGGATTTTGGAGAATTGTTCCCTTGAATTTCCAACCTCACTACCAAATAACCTAAAAGCTTGGTGAAGAATTCTCCCATTTACTACCCTCCTTTAAAAGAAGTGATCAGATGGTGATAAGGACAAAAGGGACCATTTTAAAGTTGGAAAAGGAAAAAACAGAATTCTTACCAGTTTAATTCTGATTCTAGTTGTTAGAATATAGTTAAACCTTCAATCTTAAAAAGAAAATCCTTGGAAGTTTTAATTGAACATTTTACACACCTAAAAATCTTGCGATGGTGCTTTAAGTATCAATGTAGTATATGAAAGGCTTTGTACAGACAAGTAAAATTTCCTTTTCTGAGTGTTCAAATGTGATAACATCATTTAGTCATTGTTAACTTGAAATCAAAACTATCAGATTTTATGTTTTTACGATTTAAGGAAGGTGAAGTTAGGGGACTAGAAGACGTCTAAATTGACTTCTACAGATCCAATGATTTAAATGTAAGCAGTTTGTTGGGACTTTATAGCTAAACTTATATTTATGTATATAACTGTTAGCTAATCTGTAAATTGTAATAAATATATTTGCAATTATTAAATGTTAAAATACAATAAAGGCACCCATTTTCAGACAGAATAGTTCCCATTTGGCTGCTTTGTATAACAAAGGCTGAAAATTGCAAGATATTTTCCATAAATTGAACGAATTAAATTTGTACCTCAAAGACTTTGATGAAAATACATTTAAAGCACAGATATAATGTATAACACTCTGGAAAATTATCCTGGAAATTATTTAAATGTAAAATTTTAGATAACCTGAAAGCCTATGAAGGAATATATCATTTTTGAAAACTCTTTTAGGTGGTACGTGAGCAAAAACACTTGAAAGCCACTGTTTTATTAGGTTAAACAGTACAAAGACCACTACCTAATGGAAGAAGTTTTACTATGAAAATTATCAGAGTAACACTACAATTGTCATAAACTCTAAAGTAAGAAAGACATACTTTTTCATTATTCTCTTTAGGGTAGTAAGCATTTTACATCACAGGTATATATGGGGTTTTATCTTTTTGGCATTTCAATATATTATACAACAGTCAAAAAAGAGATTTTAATGATTATGACTACGGTATGGAACAATAAGAGTTTTAATTTGCTCTATAAGGAAATCCATGCCCATCGCTATGATTATTGTAAATTTCCCTCATTTTACACAAGCCAAATTCTCTCTCAAAGCGTGGGATTTCATCTGAGAGAAGAATAGAAAATTCAGTTCCAAGAATGTAATACATTTTTACTGATATAAAGGATATTTGCAGGTAGTATTGAAATGTTCTGCTGCCTTGAAGACTATACAGTGCAGAATACAACAGAAAAGATAGTGAAATGTGATAGCATTTTGCTGTCTTAAACTTGGCTTATTTTTCATGTATATAAGTTTACATAAATTTTAATATCATAGCAGTGGCAAGCAGTCGTTTCCACTGTCTACAAATGACAAGTGTTTAACTTAATTATCAATAGTCATTTATTCAAATATTTTTGAGAAATAATTAAAATCTTTTAATTACATATTTTCTTAAACCCAAAAAATTTATTCAAATATAGAATATAAATACTTGTGCACAAATTAAAAGTTTAAAAATCTTGCTAAAATATCATTACAGAAAATACTGTGTAACTTTTCATTCCTGATAAACTTAACTAATATTTATTACCAATAATTCTTAACCATCTAATTTCTGTTTTTAGCTTTATATTTTCTACAGTTCAAATCTAAATGTAAAATTTCAAAACAACAAATAATTTGTTTCCATGGCAACATGTTGAATATTGCTACAATCATAAACCAAGGATTCTTTATTATTTAGTAAATAATGAGAAACAATAACAACAATTCCAAAATATTCACAAATGTAACTAATTTTCTATTGCTTTCCCACAAGGACTGGCAAATAGGTTTATTAAACCAAGAAACTTTACCATTAGTGTAGGTGTCCAACAGAAAATGTCCTGTCACTAAATGTCATCTCATTAAGAGTCATCAAGAACAAGCTGTACCAAGAAGAGAAACTGCATAACTGAAACAGTACAAACAAATAAACCAAACTTTAAAGTAGAAGCCATCATGGTCATTGATTCTTAGAGGATCTACCAAATGAAAGGACTCAGTGGATTGGTTGGGTAAAATAGCCACCAGGAGAGACTGGAAATGATATGTTAACTGGTAGATGGAGCAGAGATTTCCAGGAATGAAGAGAGGAAACGGCAGTAAGAAAAGAAAACAGAAAAACAAAACAACAAAAACGCATCTATCTTTTTGTCTTATGGAATTAAGGTGAGCCACAGATTAAAAACAGATGATGTCCATCCAGAAACAACTGAGACCGTCAACCCAGGAATTCACTGCTGGCCCTCTGAAGATAAATGTCTTCATGAGAACAACAGATAAGCATAGAACAGTAGGAAAGACAATAGACAGACACAGGGTCAGGAAGCCTAAGTATATTTAAGATATCTACATATCTTCAAATATTACTTGCTTGGATTAGAAACTCTTTAATTTCAAGGTTAGTCAGCTTGCTGTGCCAGTAAACTAATTAATATTGTTTTAGGCTCATTATATTCACTAATATAAGTTGGTGTTAAGACTGTCTGCCCTATATTTCATATTTTCCTAAAGATTAGAAAATTGTTAAGGGAGGATGTGTTAACCTTGCTGTATCTTATGAGGTTATTATCTGAGGAAATTCAAGAAAATATGTTGAGACTCCTAGTTGGGTGAGTCAGTTCCTATAGTCAGTAGTATCAGCACAACTCATATTATTTCAATGTCAGGTTAGTGATTTGAGCATTTTCATTCACTGGCACCTCAGGTACCAGGTTCTGACATAAACAAGAGCCAGTTTAAGAAGAGTGATTTACCAGTGGTAATGAGGAAAGTTTCCCAGTTAATTCAATTCAGTACAACAGTTCTTTCCTGTTATTCTGACATCAATAATACTGTGGACTGTTATATGACAAATAAATTCAGTGACTCCATATTGATGGGATGGGACTGATAGAGACATTATTTCTCTCCAATACACTGCTAGGAGCAAGCATCTCAGATCCTCTGGATGATTTTCTAAACACCCTGGGGACTCTCGGGACTTCCACTATAAGGTGGTGACACCAGGATGCCCCTAATGTTAGTCACCTGAGGAAGCATGAGACAGCCCTCAAGAAGGACTTCACACTGCTTCTTGGGGACAGTGGGAGAAGGAGCAAATCTGTACATGTGCCGCTGAGTTGGGAAGCAAAGTTGAGACACATAGTAATGCTGATTGTACGTTTAAGTCTAGAGACCCAAAGTGTACCTTCTTAATTAAATTCTGAGAAGGAGAAGGGGAAAGAGGTTCCAAAGGTGAGGTGAAAAAGCCAAGTGAGTCCCAATCTCATAAAGAGAAGTCTACAAAGATTGGAGTTATATATTTTGTGAAAAAATGAAAAAAAAAATTACACACACAAGAAAAAGTTTTTGCAAGTTTGTAAAACCTTAGAGCATTTTTAAGTTACCTATGTTTGCTTGTTTTTACTTGAGTTTTTGTTGTTATTGTTGCTGTTGTTTTATGGTGGTAATATCTATCAGTACATTTGACATTTTACTTAGACATTTAGGAAGATGTACATTACAAAAGCACTGGGGTAAGGGAAGAAATTTAAATATCCTTTCCTTCATTAATTTATTGATGAGGAGAAAATAAGCATGCATGGTAGACATTTCATGGAACAGGATAAAAATACAAAATATATAAGACGAGTAGCTTTTACATTTACCTAATCTTTTGCCAGAACAAATTGAATAGAAATGGAAACGAGGGTGCTCTGTATATCTGTGACATACACATAAGGTTTGGCTTTTTCCTCCAACATTAGTATGATGTTCTGCCTGTCCTTGGCTTTCCCTTTTCATGCTAAATCTTGGTTTAACTTTCTTCCAGAGCCCATTTTCACCTACCTTATACTTTTTATTTTCATACCATTTTATACTCTAGAACCATTTATTCCATGTTTCATAAAGTCGATCTGCCTTAAATAAGGCTGTGAGATACATGAAGGCAAGATCTTCTCTGTCTGACCAATATTATATTCCATGGGCTAGTAAAGGTCCTTTTTATACCCAATAGATAGTTATGCAGTGACTAAAAGTTCACTAGGCAAGTGATATTTTTTCTCTTTTCTTTCCTTTTCTTAAAAGTAACTGACAAAAATTTACTAATTGACCAAAGTCATACTATAAGCACTTCATATAACTCTTCTTTATATGAAATAATATTGCCACCAAAAAGGAAATAAAATCACACTTCTGAATTCAAATTACAAAGCACTGGAGACAGCATTTAGACAATGAATTATCCAACATTTCAATACATCACCAAGTCTTAATCCAAAGAATGCACAGATGACTTTTGTTTGCTACATACTGACAAGTTTCTTCTGTGTTCTTTCTTTCTGAGCTTTATTTTCCTTGAACTATAGGAAAAGAGAAATGTTTCTGTATTCCCTGTTGCTTAACTTTCAATAAATCCAGTGATTCAAAAGAAGGAAGCTTGCCTGTGCTCAATTTTATCATTCTTTAATGGCAGAATTAATGGCAGAATCATTAAATAACACAACCCCCCCTCACCTGTTGCTTTGTTTATCCTGAAAAGACACAGAGCCCTCCTCCGTAAAAAGGTTTAGAGAAAAAATGTTATTAATTACCTGTGAAGGAACTTCAAAAAGAGCACACATTAAGTTTCTTTAGAACATTTCCGTCTCCTTTTTAAATATAAAAAATATAGAGGTAAGTCTTCTGAGCCATTATAAAACAAGCTGTCTTCTCTTGTGCTCTCTGGGAATAGAAGCAGTGTGAAACTGTGAGGTTTAGGAAACCCAAATGTGGAGAATCTTAGAGGTCCAGACATTCTCCAAGAGAAACATTTTCCAAACTAGTTCTTGAAAGATGCTCTTCAGAGAAGAGGAAAACCTACAAAGTTTTCATGGACAAAGATGTTTGGAAAATACTACATAATAAATCTTTTGTTTAGTAATACATAGAGATTAAATATTCTGGGAAGTACTACAGGAAAGAAATGTGTTTAATTTTGGTGACAGAATAAATTTATTGAGGTTTTATCTCATTTTAAATTTTCTGCAATGTCCTCTTCTCCTTATTCAAGCAAGGAGCAAGACTCTTTCTGATTTCTTTTGTTTTGGCCCAAAGCAGATGATTATTGAAGTGATCAATTTCTCTTCTTTCTCTCTTTGTGAAAGCCTAAGATTATTTAAGAAAGGATGATAATGACCTAAAGGGGAAAGAGAGAGTTTTGAACAGAGTCATAAATGAGAAATTTCCCCAGCCTGGGAACCAGTCCTGAAATCAACAGGTCCTGGGTATAACACAGATGCATTCTCATTTTACGACATCGCCCATGACAGGTGACAAAACCCAGAGAGTAAAAAAAAAAAAACAAAAACAAAACCCAGAGAGTAATGGCTGTATGGGTAGGACCCTAGGTCCCAGGGCCTTAAACTTTAGAAAAAAAGTCCTGTGGCTCAAGCTGCACACAAAAGCCACAGTGTAGCCTGCCATATGGCATCACATGGTCTGAGACAATGAGGATGTTTGCAGTTTCTGTGATCATGAGCGATAGTCCCCACATCTTTTGCTGGAGCATTCTAAACCTCTTGTGTTCGTGTGCAATCTGAAATTGTAGGCAAGAAGTAGAGAGACTCTGATAATGACTAATGTCGAATTTCCTGCCAAACTAGCAAGATGGGTAACTCAAAATTGAGTTTATTTTGATTTCTAAATAGATACAGTATTTCTTATATATTTGTGTTTATAAAATAAGACTTAGACCACTTCACTTATTTTTATCTGAATTTTCTTCTTAAGTAACAATAATTAGCTGGACACATTTAAGGGATTCAAATATATTAAATGAAAAAGATCGATACTACTCAACTACTGTTCCATGAAATGTATTTGGGGAGTACAGCTGTGTATCATCCCTTTGAAGGCATTTCCTCTGTTAGAAATGTATGTTGCCACAGTAGCGCAGTCCTCTCTGCTACCACTCAAAGGGCAGATACACAAATTCTAATCAGTAGCCAAAGGGAGAGACCCATCATAATGTAGCTCCTGTGGCATCACTTATTTTTTAAATATTCTAGCATCTGGGGAAGCTACCCTCTCTCCTGCCAGCCTGATTATGTGCATCTTCGTGAGCCCAGCAAAAGAGTCCCTTTGCTTTGATGTACCTTTAAAGCAGAGAAATTTTAGTCAGGAGCTTGTGGCTAAGGCTTAAGTATTCCAAGCTAGAAGACATTTGTTAAAATATGTCCAAATTTACAGTTAGCAACAGCAAATCTAGACTAGACTCCTGAACTCAGATCTTTACTTTGCTACTTAATTGTTGTGAGCAAGTTATTTCAGTTTCTTCTTCTCTAATATGGGAATAATAATAATACCCACCTCATAGGATTATTTTGAGGATCAACAAACAAAGTTAAGGTATGTGAAATGCTTAGAAAAGTACCTGGCAGCATATATTATGCATTGTGTGCATTTTAGTGCATGTATGTTTTAATTAACAAATAGAAATACGATGCATCGTTTCAAAGTTTTATGACTTTTTCCATGTCTCTATTTTTGTTTCAGAATGCTCTAGGGTAAAAATGAAAATGCCTAAAGATCTCTTCTGTTACAATATGTATAAACCAAATCTAAATATGTTTTTATAATCAATACATTCAGTACTCTAGATAAAAGTACTCCACATAAAAACAGAGAATCAGAAGAAATATCCATTTGTAAATGCAGTTGGATAGATGTTACTTTCTATGAGTAACATTTAAAATTAAATCAGTTGATATTAAATCAAAGTTTGAATAAACTTCTGAAATACAGTGCAGTACTACATCAGTGGAAATCACATTTGGGTGAGAACGAGAGATTCTGAAAGCTGTTGAACACTTTAGGGTGCAACTGCAGTGCATCATCACAGAGAAATTTGCTCCAGGTGTTGCAGTAATTTTGATACATGGGGAAAGTTCACAGCTCACTGGCCGTCAAATGTGAATTTCCATATGTGAAATGATTTAAGTCTATTACTCTGTGCAGGAAAAGAATGAATGTTCTAAATTGAGCTTACATTTGCTATTTATTGTCTGTAACCTTTCATAAATATTTGAATTTTCCTTTAAAACAGTCTTTTAAACAGCAAAATATGTAATACTCTAGTATCAGGACACTTACTGTGACAAAGGGCCAAACTAAGAAAATAAGAGTTAAATATTCTGAAGATGATTAGATTATTGTTCCGAACCTTTAATATTAAATAAAGTAGGTGATTCATACTTGGCAAATATCTCAGTTTAATTGAAAAGTACTTTTGTTTTCAATAAAATTTCCTTTTTCAACATGTGTTTTCTGAGATTTAAAAAGGAAGAAATAGGGTTTCCCTGGTGGTGCAGTAGTTGAGAGTCCGCCTACTGATGCAGGGGACACGGGTTCATGCCCTGGTCCGGGAAGATCCCACATGCCACAGAGCTGCTGGACCCGTGAGCCATGGCCGTTGAGCCTGCGCATCCAGAGCCTGTGCTCCGCAATGGGAGAGGCCACAACAGTGAGAGGCCCGCGTAACACAAAAAATAAATAAATAAAATAAAAAGGAGGAAATAAATAGAAAAATTAAATTTTACTTTTAAAATTTCCTTCGTAGTAAAAGATAACTGTTTTAAACAATTTTCTATCCAAAAAGTTATATGGAAACATAAAAGACCCAGAATTGCCAAAGCAATCCTGAGGAAAACAAACAAAACAGGAGGCATAACTCTCCCAGACTTCAGACGCTACTACAAAGCTACAGTAATCAAGAGAGTGTGGTATTGGTACAAAAACAGACATACAGATCAATTGTACAGAATAGAGAGCCCAGAAATAAACCCACACACCTACGGTCAATTAGTCTTAGACAAAGTAGGCAAGAATATAAAATGGAAAAGTCTCTTCAGCAAGTAGTGCTGGGAAAGTTGTACAGCTACATGTAAATCAATGAAGTTAGAACACACCCTCAGACCATGCACACAAATAAACTCAAAATGGCTTAGGAACTTAAACATAAGACATGACACCATAATAATCATAGAAGAGAGCATAGACAAAGCATTCTCTGACATAAATTGTACCAATGTTTTCTTAGGTCAGTCTCCCAAGGCAATAGAAATAAAAACAAATATAAGCAAATGGGACCTAATCAAATTCACAAGTCTTTGCACAGCAAAGGAAACCACAAAAAAAAAAAAAAAAAAAAAAAACCTACAGAATGGGAGAAAATATTTGCAAATGATGCAACCAACAAGAGCTTAATCTCCAAAATATACAAAGAGCTCAAACTCAACAACAAAAAAAAGACAACCCAATCAAAAAATGGGCAGAAGACCGTAATAAACATTTCTCCAAAGAAGACATACAGATGGCCAGTAGGCACATGAAAAGATGCTCAATGTCACTAATTATTAGAGAAATGCAAATCAAAACTACAATGAAGTATCACTTCACACCAGAAAGAATGGCCATCATTAAGAAGTCTGCAAATAACAAATGCTGGAGAGGGTGTAGAGAAAAGGGAACCCTCCTACACTGTTGGTGGGAATGTAAGTTTGTGCAGCCACTTTGGAAAACAGTATGGAAGTTCCTCAGAAAACTAAAAATAGAACTAACATATGATCCAGCAGTTCCACTCCTGGGCATATACCAGGACAAACTATAATTCAAAAAGATACATGCACCCCCTATGTTCGTAGCAGCACTATTCACAATAGCCAAAACATGGAAACAACCTAAATGTCCATTGAAAGATGAATGGATAAAGATGCAGTGTGTACACACACACACACACACACACACACACACACACACACACACACACACACACACAATGGAATACTACTCAGCCATAAAAAAGAACAAAATAATGCCATTTGCAGCAATATGGATGGACCTAAAGATTATCATACTAAGTGAAGTAAGTCAAAAAGCGAAAGACAAGTACCATATGAAGTCACATGTGGAATCTAAAATGTGGCACAAATGAACCTATCTACAAAACAGAAACAGACTCACAGACATTGAGATCAGACTTGTGGTTGCCAAAGGGGATCAGGGGAGAAAGAGGGATGGACTGGGAGTTTGGGGTTGGTAGATGCAAACTATTACATTTAGAATGGATAAACAACAAGGTCCTACTGTTTAGCCCAGAGAACTATATCCAATCTCCTGGGATAAACCATAATAGAAAAAGATATTAAAAAATAATGTATATATGTCTTTTGCTGTACAGAAGAGATCTGCACAACATTGTAAATCAACTGTACTTCAATTAAAAAAATAAACAATTTTCTAAAAGTTTTAGGAAATACCTCCAAAGGAAAAACTTGATTTTTTTCTAAAGTTGAATATCAAAACAGTTGAAATCTTACCCAATAAGATTTCTCTTCATATCAATTCTATTTCCTTGCATCCTCAAACAAAAATAAAAGCAAAAATGAAGTGTTAAAAGTCATTAGAAATGCCCAAATTTTCAGATATAAGGACCAGGGGAAAACAAAGTATAACAAACATGTTAGAATAGTTTATCCTGTTTTTCTGACAACATCTGTTATATGTTCAAATTTGGAAAAAATATTACATATAAGTTTCAGTTGCTTTGTGGCATATTCTACCCTAAATTTGTTGACACAGATGATGAAATTGAAACTTGAGTAATATTCTACATGGTGATTACAAAATTACTGAAAATGAGGGGTCGTTATTCTTCAGGTCTCAGTAGTACCTAATGAGATAGTATGAATGACTGAAAGATAGCAAATACCTTTTATATTTACTTAAGGACATCTATTTCATGTGGGTTCTCCTTATGCCAGTTTATAGCAATTGCACGATTATTCAGAAGGTTTCACACACAATTATTTTACTTTTTCTGCCAGATTTACTCTGAAAACTATTCAGTATTTATTATTCTTTCAAACCTAATAACAGATTAAAAACAAAATTGGAAACAACATCTATGTTGTTCCCATAAATACAGAAAACCCACATGCTCATTCTCTTCCATCCTCTTGTCTTTGTTTTCCTCAGTCCTTATTTGTGTCTTTCAGCCTTTAGTTTCTCACATCACTCAATTCAATTCAGATAAAGGAAATATTATTTATTTTTTAAATTGTGATTAAATATATGTAAAAATTACCATTTTAGTCACTTTAAAATGTACAGTTCTGTGACATGAAGTACATTCACATTGTTGTGAAACCATTGCAACCATCGATCTCCAGAACTTTCTTATCTTCTCTAACTGAAACTCCATACCCATTAAATAATAACTCCATATTCCTCCCTCTCCCCAGCCCCTGGCAACCACCATTCTACCTTCTATCTCTATGAATTTGACTATTATAAGACTTCATATAAGCAGAATCATACATTTGCCCTTTTGCAATTAGCTTATTTCACTTAGAGTAATGTCCTCAAGTTTCATCCATTTTGTACCATTTATCAGAATTTCCTTCCTTTTTAAGGCTGAATAATATTCAATATTATATGTGTGTGTATATATATATATATATGTAACACATTTAATTTTTCTTTCATTGGCCAAAAATACTTGGATTGCTTTTACCTTTTGGCTCTTGAGAATAATTCTGCTGTGAACATGGGTGTGGAAATACCTAGTTGAGTCCCTGCTTTCAGTTCTTTGGGGAATGGACCCAGAAATAGAATTGTTGGATCATATGATAATTCTATGTTTAATATTTTGAGGGACCACCGTATTGTTATTATCCACAGTGGCTTCACCATTTCACATTCTTGCCAACAATGCTCAGGGTTCCAAATGTCCACATCCTTGACAGCACTTGTTATTTTCTGTTGTTGTTGTTATTACTATTATTATATATAATAATATATACTATATATATTATTTATAATTGCTATCCCAATGGATATTCAGAACTTAGCTATATGACACATAACTGAGCAGGAGGTCTTCTGCCCAGTCCCAAACTCTATGGAAAATAAGGTACACAAGAAGAAAGAAGAAGGTGAGAGTGAGGAGAAAGTGGGAGAGAGAATAGATTTTGGGAGCAGTCCCTGTACATATTGAATAGATACAGCTAAGATTATGATCATTTTGGTACCTGTATACTCAGTGTTTTACACTTGGGAAAATTGTTTGTTGATTTTTGGAATTTCTAGGTAATGTATTATTCCAAATCAGCACTATCTAAAGGCATGTACATGGATTAGTGTTTGGCTAATCAAAATGAGAAAAATAAGAACAATGTCATGAGAGTCTTATAAAGCTTGATTAGATTTTTAAAATTCAGAATTATGTCTTGGTTTTTAAATGCCCTACCCAGTGTATAAAGATAGTGATAGAAGATCACATATATTTTGCATTTTAAATTAAATATTTAAATTGCACAGTATATTACCTTTTAGATTGTCTTTCTCCACAGAGCATAATTCCCTGACAAGTCATCCAAGTTGCTGAGTTTTTTAATAGTTCATTCCTTTTTATTGCTGAGTAGTATTCCATGGTGTGGATATAACATTGTTTAAACATTTGCCTGTTGAAGAACATCTGGTCATTTATAGATTTTGGCTATTATGAATACAGCTGCTGTGAATATTTTTGTACAGGTCTTTGTGTGAACATAAGTATCTATTTTTTCTGGTGTAAATGCTCGAGTGAAATTGCTGCATCGTATAGTACTTGCATGACTAGTTTTATAAGTAACAGTCGAACTGTTTTCCAGAGTGGCTGTACTATTTTACGTTCCCACCAGTAATATGTAAGTGATCCAGTTTCTTTGCAATCTTGCTGGAGTTTAGTGTTAGCCATTGAGTGTGTAGGAAAAATTTTTTTGAACCCCAATCACTGATCATCTGGGCAAATAGAGGAAGAGAAGTAAGTTCTGAGAATTTTTTTCTTTTCCTTCCTCCTTCTATCCCTCCCTCCCTCCCTCCCTCCCTCCCTTCCTTCCTTCCTTCCTCTCTCTCTGTCTCTCTTTCTTTTTGTGTATAAATACACGTGCTTATTACTGGGAAAAATTCCTCTATTCCAAGTATGGCATAATACAACTAGTTTCATAGGGCTCAAATGTAAGTAATATAAAGTTAAGTTGTAATTGGAATATTGGAATTTGGGGACCAACTCTTGTGTTTAACCATTTTAAACTCACTCATTACCAAATATCTACTGAGAGATTTCTGTGTAACAGGCATGGTGCCATTGTTGAGAGTAACAGATATGGCACCCACCTTTGTGGACTTCATGGATGGAAAGAACACTGAATACATAAATAGAACTAGTAGTGTACTTTAAAGTCTAACCTGTACTGTAGATGAGAATATTCTTCAACCCTTATTCACCAAAGTTTTATTTATTTTGTAGAGCATAACTTGAAAAGAAAGATACTACTTGAAAGAGCTTTTTATCCTTTTACATTTTAATATGGCTTTCAATATCATGTCGATTTCATGTGATTATCAGATATCTATGGATCTCTTCCTACTTAAATATCATACACAGTATCAACTAACAGATTTAATGGTAAATATCACCAAAATGAGAAGTAGATCTTGCAGTTGGGAGAAATTCTAGCCCAATAAACAAGCAAACTGCAAATCCAAGTAAAAACTAAGATAATATGACAATCTTGAATCTTTTGCATGATTATTCCTGATTGGTTGTGAAACATAAAAGAAAAAACAAGGAGTCAAAAAGGACCATATCTACAGTTAAAGGATAATCATCAATATGCCAAAATTCAATAAAACTATGAGATCTAGATAGGTTGTAATAATTGATATAGTAGAAACATTATTTTAAGACAAAACAAATATTTGTAACATGACCCTTCTTTGATTAGTAGTTAATTATTAATGAAAACAATGTAGGAAGCATCTCAACAAAAGAATTTGAAAATGTATTGCTTTCAAATTTTAGGAGCCCTTCCCAGAGTAAATGGCTGTGCTTGATAATTACTTATTTAACTCAGTTACTCCTTCTGCACCAGAAAGATTTCTTCTGATATCTGGGCACTGTTAGGATTATTTACTTATTTTGAGATTTTTCAAAATTAAGTACTGATGCAAAGAATATTGGCATAATGAAGCTGTCAGAATTGGAAATTAACAACATTATCATTTTACTCACCTCTTAGAAGTGTTCAGTGCTATTGATCTCATCCTTCTACTCATGTCTGGCTTCAGAGATACCCTCTTGGATTTTATTTTTCTTCTCTGGCCAATTCTGAATCTTTGTGACTAGTTTCTCCTCTACCTTGAATGTTGGAATTAGTCAGAAGTCTGTCCTAAGTTTTATTTCCTTTCCTTTCTACACTCTTTTCCTAAATTGTCATTCATCCCTATGAAATATGCCAGATTTCTCTAATTTCCATCTGCAGCTTAGACGTCTCCTCTGAACTACAGACTCATATATGAAATTGATAATTGACATTTCCACTTGGACATTTCACAGACATCTCAAGCTGAGCATGTCTAAATCCAAACTATTGATTTTACTTCCCAAGTCCATCCTAATTCCCTTAGTTCTTCCCATTTAATTAAAAGACATTTCTGGACATTTCTACACACCTGGCTACTCAAGTAAGAAATCTTGGCATTTATTACCCTTTCTCTTACTACCTCACCCTAGCTGAACCTTGTAAATTTTTATCACACAGACATATATGGGGTACTTCACTTAGCTCCATCTTCAGTGTTGCCACCCAAGCCCAAGCCACCAACTTTCATTGTCTACAAAACTGGAACAGCTTTCTAATGGTCTCTTCATGACTGCATTTGTCATTTTAAATCAACTTTTAATGAAGCAGCTAGAAAAGCCTTCTTAAAATGGAAAGCAGCTTTTATTAATATCCTGCTTAAAACAAATATAGTATGACTTTTTTTAAAACCATGGTTTCCATCTACCTTTCTAACCTCATCTAATTCAACTTATCACCCACCAAACCAATTTCCTTGCAGTTCCTTGAACATGCTGAGTTCTTTTCTACCCACATATCCTTGTGCATACAGATTCTTCTCTTTGCAGTATTCTTCCCTTCACTACTTACACGTCATATACATTTGCGTGCTCCAGTTTAAACTCTACTTCCCCAGAAAGTCCTTTCCTAACTACACCATTAAATCAGTACTCACCTAACCCACACTTTCCCCTACCAGAGCACCCATTTATTCCTTTAATAGCACTTGTATTAACTTCTAATAAGGTTACTTTCTTATAGTCTTTGTTTCTGTTCTGCTCCCTCACTAGACTATTATTCCCACAAGGGAATAGCTATTTGTTGTCTTATTTCTTCCTATTATACCCTCAATACCTCCTACTTCTTGGAATATAATAGAAGAAATCTTTGTGAAACTTAAGCAAGTATTAGAAAGAGAACCGATCAGAAGGGCTAGGCATTCAAAGATTTGAAAGATCCTTTTGGTTGTTGAAGTGAAGTATAAGAGGACCCAAGTATACATAGAAGAAGAAATCTCGGCAAGCAAGAGGACTCATGGGAGTCAGAGAGCCAGGATTAGGCAGTAATCCAGAAAGATGGTTTACTGGAATCAGAAGGATGTGGCACTGTAGAGAAAGACCAGACCTGGGAACTAAAGGTTAGGAATGAAACTGCAGTATATCTGAGTTCTGGAAAGTGCCAGAAAAAGGGCTTTGTTCTAGAAACTAGCTCCAAATTCAGATTATGAAAATTATATGCATGATTTTTGAGTTCTGGGTTACAAGAAACAAGAAAACAATCCTGAAATTAGAACTATGACTAGCAGAAAGAGTGGCCTAATGTGAGTCATTGAATATTTCATTTAGGGATTCCCTAATTCTACTTGGCTCTGGAGATGATATTTCCTAGTACTTGGAAGACAATAGCTAAGCTCTAAATATGCAGATGCGGTTTTATGAAGTTGAAGCAGTGTAGCCTATTTAAAACACAGGCTTGGGGATCAAATCAACCTGAGTTTCTATTTAAAGTCCGATATTTACAATCTAGTAGACGTTGGGCAAGCAATCTGCAAGACCTCTTATACCTAGTTCATTAATCATAAAGTTCAGATAAAATACTAGCTTCTTAGATTTTTTGTGAAGAATAAATGGTTAGTGTATATAAAAAGGCTTACCATGATATATACTGCAAAGTACATACTTTGATACATGTATACAATGTACATGATGCACATTGTAATCAATTGGTAAATGCTGGGTACCATTTTTCGTATATTAGGCAATGGGAGGGAAGAATGAGGAACAAGTAGGTTATTAGACCCCTCTTCTCCTGTCTGTTCTCCTCCTCCACATTTTCTCATAAAAGGAACTTGGCTTTGCTTATAGATGCATCACAGCAACATGTGTGAGAAGGAAGAAAATATATTCTTACCTATACTAGGAATGTGCTCTCTAGTCTTATTGAAGATATTTAAATGGAACTTTCAGTGTTTCACTCTAAGAAATTAAATAGGGCTCTGTGAGAAGAAATCTAGTCATGTTTGAAAACTCATGCAATGCATGAAAGACTGTATATTACAGTAAACTGCAATGAATTACATTCCTTGTTGAGTATTTATTATTTCTACATTTAAAAGGAGCAAATGAGCTTTTAACAAAGTTTTGTTTTGTTTTGGATTGTTTAAAGTCTTAATAAGAGTCAATCACAAAGGTAGAAATAAAACCAAGGATGAGTGAATCTCAGTATGGGGATGGAATTGTTAAGCACAGACCTATTGTTCTTTGGCATTCCCCACCAGCCAGAATTTAGGTTTTATGGTTCATGTTCATATCAGAAATAAGAGAAACATTATTTCAACTCTCAAACTGCATAAGATAGAACAAAGTACAAGTAAGTAAATTCAGAAACAAATTATCAAATGGTATCAGATGCAGGTGGTATAGATTTTGGAATTCTTTAATACACGAAGAAAATTTAGGAGAAGATAAAATGTTCTAGGCATGAAGGACACTGCTGAACATTCATGAGCAAGAATAAATGCCACTTACAAGTGCTGCCAGTGGAAATGACACTGGCTTGTCACAGATAGAGCAATAAAATTGTCATAAGATTGGAGAAAAAGAACCAAAGAAGAAAATCAACTGGAAATTTTCTTGTGCACAGGTAGATATAAAAATGTTTCTCTTTCCTGGGCATGAATTTCAGAGTGCTATCATCATTTAACATCCATCTTAATAACTGCTAATCAAATAGCAATAAAAAAAGAGAAGGCAGGGAGGGAAGAAGTGAAGGAAGGAAGGAAGAAAGATAGGAAGGGAGGGAGGGAGGGAGAAAGAATAAATGAGAGAAAGGGAGGGAGGAAGGAAAGGCAACTGAGGATAAAGGCTAAAGAGGGCTGCATCTGTGGACACTTACTCAGTTTCTCTTATTTGTGTACAGTACATCCCCTACATAACAAAAGTACTAATGTGATTCAGTGGTTGTGTCAAACTACATCAGCCTAAAAAATGCTATGAAATGTTAAGTTCTGATACCAGATCATTTTCAGAAAAAGAAGAAAATTGAATAATTTAAAATCATATCTATCAATGTATTAGAGAAACCTGAATTTTATAATGTGGAAAAATTTGATGTTTACCAGAACTATATCATATTTTGGTAAATATCCAGAATTTTGAATTATGAGAGGAAAAGTGGAAATTGTTATATTTTAGCATAGAAATGTTGAAAGGAGGTGTGCATCTATTGTTGATATAAAATGGTCTTGATGTCAGATTTTTTTTACATCTTTATTGGAGTATAATTGCTTTATAATATTGTGTTAGTTTCTGCTGTACAACAAAGTGAATCAGCTATATGTATACATATATCCCCATATCCCCTCCCTCTTGCGTCTCCTCCCACCCTCCCTATCCCATCCCTCTAGGTGGTCACAAAGCACCGAGCTGATCTCCCTGTGCTATGCAACAGCTTCCTACTAGCCACCTTGATGTAAGATTACATATTTTTGAAATGTTATAAAATATTTCTGCTCAGATGATCACTCTCTAAAGATTTAGGAGACTAAATGATAAAATTTTAGTTCTCCAGGAAATGAAGGTGGAAATTCATGTGAAAATTTTATCAATTCCATATCTATTATTTGGTGCATCATTAGTACTACATTTGGAAAACTAGAATTTGTTAACTTAGCTTCTGTTTTATAGCAGAGGGTTTTTTTTGGCATCAGTTATTTATGGACTTATAATACCAGTATAAAAAGAAAAGATATATTTGTATGTGGCACAATTAGTTACAAAAAGATGGGAGGATAGTATGACAGTGATAGTCATCTATACTGATGAAAATGAACACAAAAGATCTTACATAAACTATATGAAGATGAAAAGGTGATTTTCAGGTGATAAGAATCCGTGCCTGAAAACTAACACAGTGTGACAGAGTAGAAGTTCTAGATTAGATGGGAGACCAAAGTAACCTCGGTTTGAATTTTGGAAGGGTCATTTATCCTCCTTGGGCCTCTCTTTCTCAATCTGTAGATGGAGTTAATAATTCCTACCTTGCTAAGTTATTATGATGATTACAATAATTTATATAAAATAGGAAAATACATGATTTGCTGCTCTGTGCATTGTAGATTCCCTAACATTCCTGACCCTTGTCCACAAAATTGCCAGAAGAATCATCTACTGATTATCGTGACAAAAATTCTCTCCCTACCCCCGAAATATTAAAAAACATTTTCTGAGAGAGGACAACATTTTATGAAGGATTACTGCTCTGGTTCAAATCTGAGTCTCTGTTATCCTCTAACTGCCTCAATTTTTTTTTTTTTTTTTTTTTTTTTTTTTTGCGGTACGCGAGCCTGTCACTGCTGCGGCCTCTCCCGTTGCGGAGCACAGGCTCCGGACGCGCAGGCTCAGCGGCCATGTCTCACGGGCCCAGCTGCTCCGTGGCATGTGGGATTTTCCCGGACTGGGGCACGAACCCGTGTCCCCTGCATCGGCAGGCAGACTTCTAACTGCCTCAATTTTAAATCACATAGTAATCAAGATCATTTGGATTCTGAGCCTTACCGCTAAAAGAAATGGAATAAGCCCAAAGAGAAAGGCAAACCAATATGAAAACAATTATGTGCCTCTGTTCAGCCACAACCAGCTGAGCTGCCAATCACAAGGGATTCTGGTTAGTTGAGGAATATTATAGGTTCATACATGTTCTTTTAACTCAAATATCATTTTAAGTGACCAGAGGGTGATTTAAGAACCATATTGCGAGGCTCACCAAGCTATTTGTAGGTGGTTATAGAAAGGGTGCCGTTCTCATTGATATATCAGGCTTCTGTCCTGGGTGCAGACTGAACTAGGACTTACATGCCAAACTCATTTTGCCCTTTATTGCACAATTGAAGCCCTCTGTCCCAGTACTGATCTGTTTTCTGACAGGTAGAAAACAATGTAGATTTCAGTGTAGATGAACCCAGGGCATTTTGATTCACTTAAAAATCTTTTGCCTAAGTGAGTGTTAATTTCAAGTGAAACAGTAGAGCTGCTGGTGAAGATGGGAAGAAAGAGATGCCATGTATGTAAGAAAAGGCAGATTGTGGGGTGTGAAGTATAAGGAATAGTCTTGACAACAATATTTATATGGAGAAAGAAACTTTAAACTATTGTCTAAACACCCACAAAGTAAATATTTCTTCTTTGCCATATTTAAGCCTTTACAAAATATGGAATATATCATTAACAGTTCACGTAATAAATAAGTAATTTTTGGAAGTCACTTTGTGTTTTCCTTGAGAAAACTAAACTGTGGCTATCTTAAAAAAATAGGAGAATATTAACCAAATGTAATGGATATCTACTTTCATTATTATAGCCTGATGTATTAAAGAAAGCTATGTATGAAGAAAGGTGTGTGTGTATGTGTGTGTGTGAACAACCTGGGGAAAAAAACCTGGTAAAAATTGTCCCCACAGCCTCACAGCAAAGAAACTAAAACACACTCAGATGTTCCAGAAAACAGGATAAATTCTGTGCTTCAATTATCATTATCTTTTTCCACAGTTGAGAAGTTTAGAAGGAGGTTAACAGTGTCTTTTTTTTTTTTTTTTTTTTGATTCTGTAACTGATGATGGAATAGAGCAGATATATCAGTGATGCTGAAAGCTCGGCCTCTGTGCACTGGCACCAAATTAAATCTCAGAGACTAGAGTTTTGTGTGAAGTAGAAAAGAATAGATTTATTGCTTTGCCAGGCAAAGGGGGACACAGTGGCCTCCTAACCTCAAAAACTATGTGACCCAACCTGGGAGGATTATGATGAGGAATTTTATAGCAATGGTTCAAGGGTGGGGTTACTGATCAGATTAGAGTATATGCAGGGTCTGCACTCCTCTAATCTAGTCTGAGGTTATCTTCTTGGTGAGCTTCTCTGGTTCTTTTAATGTAGCCTCAGGTGGATTCTTGGCTGCTACTACCTTGATTAGCAATTGTTCAAATCTGCCCTTTGGAACTCAGGGAAGGTCATGGAGGCTGGGTCTATTCCCTGCAAACAAAAAAATAGGGGACAGAAAGGCTTCTGTGCCCAGGAACCCCAGAGGGTCCTGCTCAGTTTCATCAGCACACAGCAGGCCTGACTAAATCTTTTAAACTCAGTGGTTCATTGTTTCAGGGCATTCCACAGCAAGAATCACTTTTAAGACTTAACAGTTAGAACTCTTAAATAAAGTCCAGTTATTCAGTGTTTTGAATGGCTTTGTGCAAGAATAATTTTTAAGTCTTAGAAATAAGAGAGGGCTATTTTAATCCTGAAAAGCCTTCAAAAGAAAAAATAGTGAAAAAGATAACAGAAATGAAATTGGTAGCTGGGATATATTTTATTTAATAATGAGAAAGTCTTATTCTCTGACTGCTCCACTCTCTCCAGCTATAAACCAGTAAACTGTCTCCCTGAAGTTCACACCTTATCCAATCCTAGAGCCACCATGTGTAACAGTTGTTAGAAACCACATCCACAATAGCATGGTTGGGTCTAGAATTAGTCTCACTATCTCAAGCTACCAGGAATTTTGCATGACTAGAGTTGTTCAATCTGTGTACCATACAAATGACTTCTCCTATGAATTTGAAATGTTGTCTTCCAAAATGTTAACATCCTGATCCCTAATCCCTGTGAATGTATTACATGGCAAAGAGGAATTAAAGTTACAGATAAAATTAAGGTTACTAATCAGCTAACCTTAAAATAAGGAGTTTGTTCTAGATTATCCAGATGGGCCCAATGTGTTTACAAGGACTCTTAAATTGGGAAGAGAGAAGCAGAAGTGTCAGAACAAGAGAGATACCATTATGATCAATTCTTAGCTTGCCATAACTGTCTTTGAAGACCCAAGTATTTGGCTGTCATCTTCTTAGCAATATGGATCATGTGGTCAGATCAGATCCAAGACTGGGATGCAGAGAAAGCCAGGTAGAGAGCCAGAAATGGAGCTCAGTTGTCCACCACCCAGTTGGTTGCAGTTATATTCAGATGAAACTATAGCTGCTCTTTGGTCAGACACTTTATCTGTATGTAATTAATTGCAGTCATCGTAGCACAAGTGGATCCCACTTTACACACATGGCTCAAACAACAGCCACTTTATGCAGAAATGAATACTTAGAATGGGGGTGTATGCTTTGGTCTTATGGAAACCTTGAGATGCATTGCTGGGAATCATTTTCACAGAAAAATAAGGCAGCAAGAAAGAAGTCTGGTAATGTGGATCTAATATCCCTCCTACTACTGTTGGTGTGAGAACAGTCAACTGGTGAGTACATACTATGTGGCAACATGAAGTTCCCACACTCCTGAACTCTAGCACTGCCTCTCTGAGACACTGAAACATAACCTCCAGGGCAACCCCCCTGTGCTAGGTCTGCTCCTTAGCTCAATGGTTCCTGATCTTTTGGATCCCATCTTCTTTTCCTTTCACTTTCAGATTAGCCGTTTATTTTAAAAAAGAAAAGAAACAGAACAAAACACACTAAAAACAGTCTCTCTGTCCATCTCTCTCTCTCTCTCTTTCTCCCTGGTTAGGGAGGTTTTTTTGTTAGAAACAAAACTGTCTGTTTACTACTTCCCAGACAGGAGGGGGATATTCTGCCCTCAATCCTGAGGGGAAGGTGAGGGCAGGACATCACGTGTCAATTGACTTCTTCTAATAAAGTAGACAAAAGACAGAAAAAACAAATGAAGGTCAAGTTTTTTATGTCCGAAAACATTACATATTTATATATCTTTACACTCTGCTGACATCAATCAACTTAAAACTCAATCCAGAGCATTTTACTTATTAGGAACAAAAGAATGATGTGCATTAAGTAGTTAACATTCCTGTAGATGGGGGTGGGGAAAATCGTGACCCAAGGACAAAATGTAATCCAAATGCAACATTCTTCCCAGTCAATGCTCACTTTTCTGAATAATGAAATGTAATAGGTTTCTCAAGAATAGTCAATATATGTATATTACTTAAGCCTCTGGCAAATAATTCTGTCATAAGTGAGAGACAGCCTTGCAAAAAAAATTTTTAACAGGGTATTTTAATTTTTGCATTATGTTTGCTTTTATATGATATTCTTGATATTACTGTATTATAATAAAATTGTCTAATTATGTGATAGCCACCTGATAATATTTTGTTCATTGGGCTAGGTTATAGTAAAAGAGGAAATATGAGTTAAAACTGATTCATGCCAACAACACTTAGGTGTTTGTGAAAGAGCAGTGTTTTATGTTTCATGTATAGTAATAACTATTTTGTTATCACCCTAAACAGCACAACATTTTAAAAAATCTTCAAAAATGATGTGATGCATCAATAATATGATTTAAGGTCCCCAGAAGAAAAATTATGCTAAATATTTATATATTAAGATTCACTTTAATGATACAGTACTATAAAATTATCTTTTTTCAAAAATAGCTGGAGACATTGAAATTAGCATATGATATTTCTTTTTTCTTAGATAACCCAGATTAATATACAGCACACTTTTCTGTTTCTGAGTAAACAAATAATGCTATCAAAATCATTATCTTTCTAAGACTCATAAAATTTTATCTAGAACTAAAACTGCCTTAATATATGAATAGTATTATATCACTATCAATCAAAATTAACCTAATAACAAAATTAGTTAAATAATAAAATTAAGAAAAGTTTGACACTTTAAAAAATTACACTTAGTAATAGTAAATAAGGTTTATTATTATTATTATATTTGAGTGGTTAAATAAATACTAAGTAAATCCACCTCCCTACAAAATGTCAATGTTATCCTAAAGTAAAAAAGAAAGGAAATTCATTTATCTGTTTTGATCTATGGCTACTGGGAGATTCTATCTATAACTAAATTAAACTAAACAAATGTTGACTGAGTGCTTATTTACAAAACACTGAGCGCAACATAAAGTTAAATATGACAATGCCTCTTACGTAATAATAATAGAACACCCATTCTCATTGCCTCAGTTCTTTAAAAAATATATGTGAAGGCTATAAGCAAGCACATAAAGAAGGTTGGGTTTGTGGATAATTTACTGAACCGCTTTGCACCACTTTGTCATATGCCAAAACTTTCCGTGCTTTATGTCTCTATTCAGGTCCTTCAATCTCATCTTCCTCTTTAATCTCCTTGGACTTCTGCAAACTTTCTTCATGCAAGCGCCACATCTCTGTAGACCAGGAGTCAGGTTCTTTCCTTGGCACTACCTAGAACATCCCACAGCTGGGAGATGCTCTTAGCAGCTTTGAGACTCAGCAACACAGGCATCTTTAAAAATCAGGTTTATGGACCCATCTGTTAGATGTGGCTTGCAGGATACCTGCTTTTCCACTTTATGAGAAAACAACAAAAACCTTTTAATTTTTAAAAATCCCTTCTTTTCATATATAATTATAACAGATGTCTTTAATTCTAAAATAATTGATTTTATAGTCTAATAGTCAGCTGGGAGAGAAAACATAAAAGAGACAATCAAAAAACTTAATTTCAACCAAGAGTTTAACATGTCATCTCTCTCAATATCTTTCTCATTAAAACTGAAAAATTAAGCAATAAGTAGTATAAAAACAAAAAGTTAATGAAAGAAATAGATGAAACAAAAAGCTAAATTAATCCATCCATGAATTTGCCTTCCCTTTGATAGCAGAACTGGCCATTTCTGTTTTGATTTTCAGATATAATCTACTGTTCAGAAATCCCGAGATTTAAAAATGGATGCCCTCCATTGTATTGAGGTCACTTAATTAACTAAAAAGGGCAAAAGGAGTGTATAAATCCACTGGAGCCCTTTCTTGGGTTCTTTGTTTCTTCTTGTGTTGAAATGATTTTCTTAAAGGAGAAAACTATTTCATATTGTTTATACATCTCCCTGTCAAGTCAAAAAAATGCACAACATGAGAATTCTAAGTTAAGTTTTATCTGGGGCAAAATGAGGACTATAGCCCGAGAAATAGCATTTCAGATAGCTCTGAGAAACTGTACCAGACGTAGGGTAGAACGTCAATATTATATATGATTTTAGTGAAGCAGGAGGGGGTACATGCAGTCAAATCTACATTTTGGCAGAGACTTGCTGCTAGGCACGAGGAGCAGATGTCACCATTAAGATTTTAGTGTTTTTCTAGATATGAGGAGATGCAAGAATTAGACTCATAAAATCTTCTCCTGATAATATCTAACTATCTGAAGACCTGTGCTGCCAGTTTTTCCCAGAACACAGAGTGCCTTGGTTCCTGATCTCCAGCCTGAACTCCTCTCAGGGTGTGTTGAAGGTCAGCAGCTGCAGCGACTAGCAACCTAATCCTTGTAGAAACAGATGGCAAGTGCCACTTTTTAGTTGGCATACCTCAGGGTAGTTAAACCATATTGAAATTCTGTATCTATTTCTTTAGCCTGTGTATCAGTCTGGATCAATTTTCCCAAAAGAACATAGGAGGAATTCTGTTGGACAAATCACTGAGAGTTTTGACCTTGCAAATATCTTTTCATTATCGATGAATGAAAACTGCATCTTTTCTCAGTGCCACAGCTTTATTTTTTTTAATTAATTTTTATTTATTTATTAACATCTTTAGAGGAGTATAGTTGCTTTACAATGGTGGGTTAGTTTCTGCTGTATAACAAAGTGAATCAGCTATACATATACATATATCCCCATATCTCCTCACTCTTGCATCTCCCTCCCACACTCCATATCCCACCCATTTAGGTGGACACAAAGCACCGAGCTGAACTCCCTGTGCTATGTGGCTGCTTCCCACTAGCTATCTACTTTACATTTATTAGTGTATATATGTCCATGCCACTCTCTCCCTTCATCCCAGTTAACCCTTCCCCCTCCCATCATGTCCTCAAGTCCATTCTCTACATCTATGTATTTATTCCTGCCCTGCCCCTAGGTTCTTCAGAACCTTTTTTTTTTTTTTTAGATTCCATATATATGTGTTAGCATGAAGTATTTGTTTTTCTCTTTCTGACTTACTTCACTATGTATGACAGTCTCTAGCTCCATTCACCTCACTACAAATATTTCAATTTCATTTCTTTATATGGCTGAGTAATATTCCATTGTATATATGTGCCACATCTTCTTTATCCATTCATTTGTTGATGGGCAGTTAGGTTGCTTCCATGTCGTGGCTATTGTAAATAAAGCTGCAATACATGACTCTTTTTGAATTATGGTTTTCTTAGGATGTATACCCCATAGTGGGATTGCTGGGTCATATGGTAGTTCTATTTCTAGTTTTTTAAGGCACCTCCATACAGTTCTCCATAATGGCTGTATCTATGTATATTCCCACCAACAGTGCAAGAGGGTTCCCTTTCCTCCACACCCTCTCCAGCATTTATTGTTGTAGATTTTTTTGTTGATGGCCATTCTGACTGGTGTGAGGTGATACCTCATTGTGGTTTTGATTTGCATTTCTCTAATGATTAGTGAGGTTGAGCATCCTTTCATGAGTTTGTTGGCGATCTGTATGTCTTCTTTGGAGAAATATCTATTTAGGTCTTCTGCCCATTTTTGGATTGGGCTGTTTGTTTTTTTGATATTGAGCTGTATGAGCTGCTTTTAATTTTGGAAATGAATCCTTTGTCAGTTGCTCTGTTGGCAAATATTTTCGCCCATTCTGAGGGTTGTCTTTTCGTCTTCTTTATGGTTTCCTTTGCTGTGCAAAAGCTTTTAAGTTTCATTAGCTGCCATTTATTTATTTTTGTTTCTGTTTCCCTTTCTCAAGGAGGTGGGACAAAAAGGATCTTGCTGTGACTTATGTCATAGAGTGTTCTGCCTGTGTTTTCCTCTAAGAGTTTGAAAGTGTCTGGCCTTACATTTAGGTCTTTAATCTATTTTGAGTTTATTTTTGTGTATGGTGTTAGGGAGTGTTCTAATTTCATTCTTTTACATGTAGCTATCCAGTTTTCCCAGCACCACCTATTGAAGAGGATGTCTTTTCTCCATTGTATATTCTTGCCTCCTTTATCAAAGATATGGTGACCATATGTGCGTGGGTTTATCTCTGGGCTTTCTATCCTCTTCCATTGATCTGTATTTCTGTTTTTGTGCCAGTACCATACTGCCTTGATTACTGTAGCTTTGTAGTCTGAAATCAGGGAGCCTGATTCCTCCAGCTCCCTTTTTCTTTCTCAAGATTGCTTTGGCTATTCGGGATCTTTTGTGTTTCCATACAAATTGTGAACGTTTTTGTTCTAGTTCTGTGAAAAATGCCAGTGGTAGTTTAATAGGGATTGCACTGAATCTGTAGATTGCTTTGGGTAGTATAGTCATTTTCACAATGTTGATTCTTCCAATCCAAGAACATGATATATCTCTCCATCTGTTGGTATCATCTTTAATTTCTTTCATCAGTGTCTTATATTTTTCTGCATACAGGTCTTTTGTGTCCTTAGGTAGGTTTATTCCTAGGTATTTTATTCTTTTCGTTGCAGTGGTAAATGGGAGTGTTTCCTTAATTTCTCTTTCAGATTTTTCATCATTAATTTATATGAATGCAAGAGATATCTGTGCATTAATTTTGTTTCCTGCTACTTTACCAAATTCATTGATTAGCTCTAGTAGTTTTCTGGTAGCATCTTTAGGATTCTCTATGTATAGTATCATGTCATCTGCAAACAGTGACATTTTTGCTACTTCTTTTCTGATTTGGATTCCTTTTATTTCTTTTTCTTCTCTGATTGCTGTAGCTAAAACTTCCAAAACTCTGTTGACTAATAGTGGTGAGAGTGGGCAACCTTGTCTTTTTCCTGATCTTAGTAGAAATAGTTTCAGTTTTTCACCATTGAGGATGATGTTGGCTGTGGGTTTGTCATATATGGCCTTTATTATGTTGACGTAAGTTCCCTCTATGCCTACTTTCTGGAGAGTTTTTATCGTAAATGGTGTTGAATTTTGTTGAAAGATTTTTCTGCATCTATTGAGATGATCATATGGTTTTTATCCTTCAATTTGTTAATATTGTTTATCACATTGATTGATTTGCATATATTGAAGAATCCTTGCATCCCTGGTATAAACTCCACTTGGTCATGGTGTATGATCCTTTTAAGGTGCTGTTGGATTCTGCTTGCCAGTATTTTGTTGAGGATTTTTGCATCTATGTTCATTAGTGATATTAGCCTGTAGTTTTCTTTTTTGTGCCATCTTTGTCTGGTTTGGGTATCAGGGTGATGGTAGCCTCATGGAATGTGTTTGCGAGTGTTCCTCCCTCTGCTATATTTTGGAAAAGTATGAGAAAGACTGGTGTTAGCTCTTCTCTAAATGTTTGATAGAATTCTCCTGTGAAGCCATCTGGACCTGGGCTTCTGTTTGTTGGAAGATTTTTAATCACAGTTTCAATTTCAGTGCTTGTGATTGGTCTGTTTATATTTTCTATTTCTTCCTGGTTCAGTCTCACAAGGTTGTGCCTTTCTAACAATTTGTCCATTTTTTCCCAGGTTGTCCATTTTATTGGCGTTTTATTGGCATAAGTTGCTTGTAGTAATCTCTCATGATGCTTTGTATTTCCCCAGTGTCAGTTGTTACTTCTCCTTTTCATTTCTAATTCTATTGATTTGAGTCTTCTCCCTTTTTTTCTTGATGTCTGGCTAATACTTTTTCAATTTTGTTTATCTTCTCAAAGAACCGTCTTTTAGTTTTATTGATCTTTGCTAATGTTTCCTCCATTTCTTTTTCTTTTATTTTCTTATCTGATCTTTATGATTTCTTTCCTTCTGCTAACTTTAGGTTGTTTTTTCTTCTTCTCTAATTTCTTTAGGTGTAAGGTTAGGTTGTTTACTTGAAATGTTTCTTGTTTCTTGAGGTAGGATTGTATTGCTATAAACTTCCTTCTTAAAACTGTTTTTGTTGCATCCCATAGGTTTCAGATCTTTGTGTTTTCGTTGTCATTTGTTTCTAGGTATTTTTGATTTCTTCTTTACTTTCTTCAGTGATCTCTTGGTTATTTAGTAGTGTACTTTTTTAGCCTCCATCTGTTAGTATTTTTTGCAGATTTCTTTCCTGTAATTGATATCTAGTCTCATGGCGTTGTGTTTGGATAAGATACTTGATATGATTTCAATTTTCTTATATTTACCAAGGCTTGATTTGTGATCCAAGATAAGATTTGTCCTGGAGAATGTTCCATGAGCACTTAAGAAGAAAGTGTATTCTGTTGTTTTTGGATGAAATGTCCTATAAATATCAATTCAGTCCATCTTGTTTAATGTATCATTTAAAGCCTGTGTTTCCTTGTTTATTTTCATTTTGGATGATCTGTCCATTGGTGAAAGTGGGTGTTAAAGTCCCCTACTATGATTTTGTTACTGTCTTTTTCCCCTTTTTTGGCTGTTAGCATTTACCTTATGTACTGAGGTGCTCCTGTGTTGGGTGCATAAGTATTTACAATTGTTATATCATCTTCTTGGTTTGATCCCTTGATCTTTATGTATGTCCTTCTTTGTCTCTTATAATAATCTTTATTTTAAAGTCTATTTTGTCTGATATGAGGATTGCTACTCCAGCTTTCTTTTGATTTCCACTGGCATGGAATATCTTTTTCCATCCCCTCGTTTTCAGTCTGTATGTGTCCCTAGGTGTGAAGTGGGTCTCTTGTAGACAGCCTATATATGGGTCTTGTTTTTGTATCTATTCAGCCAGTCTCTGTCTTTTGGTTGGAGCATTTAATCCATTTACATTTAAGGTAGTTATTGATAGGTATGCTCCTATTACCAGTTTCTTAATTGTTTTGGGTTTGTTCTTGCAGTTCTTTTCCTTCTCTTGTGTTTCCTGCCTAGAGAAGTTCCTTTAGCATTTGTTGTATAGCTGCTTTTGTGGTGCTGAATTTTCTTAGCTTTTGCTTGTTTGTAAAGGTTTTAATTTCTCTATCGAATCTCAATGAGATCCTTGCTGGGTAGAGTAATCTTGGTTATAGATTTTTCCCTTTCATCACTTTAACCATGTCCTGCCACTCCCGTTTGGTTTGCAGAGTTTCTGCTGAAGGTCAGCTCTTAACCTTATGGGGATTCCCTTGTACGTTATTTGTTGCTTTTCCCTTCCTACTTTTAATATTTATTCTTTGCATTTAATTTTTGATAGTTTGATTAATATGTGTCTTGGCCTGTTTCTCCTTGGATTTATCCTGCATAGGACTCTCTGCACTTCTTGGGCTTGACTGACTATTTCCTTTCCCATATTAGGGGAGTTTTCAACTATAATCTCTTCAAATATTTTTTCCCTTTTTTGTTTTCTTCTTCTTTTGGAACCTGTTTAATTCGAATGTTGTTGCGTTTAATGTTGTCCCAGATGTCTCTGCGACTGTCCTCAATTCTTTTCATTCTTTTTTCTTTATTCTGCTCTGCAGTAGTTATTTCCACTATTTTATCTTCCAGGTCACTTATCCATTCTTCTGACTCAGTTATTCTGCTATTGATTCCTTCTAGAGAATTTTTAATTTCATTTATTGTGTTGTTCATCATTGTTTGTTTGCTCTTTAGTTCTTCTAGGTCCTTGTTAAACATTTCTTGTATTTCCTCCATTCTATTTCCAAGATTTTGGATCCTCTTTACTATCATTACTCTGAATTCTTCTTCAGGTAGACTGCCTATTTCCTCTTCGTTTCTTTGGTCTTGTGGGTTTTTACCTTGCTCCTTCATCTGCTGAGTATTTCTCTCTTATCATTTTGCTTAACTCACTGTGTTTGTGGTCTCCTTTGTGCCAGCTGCAGCTTCTTATTTCCCCTTGTTTTTGGTGTCTGCCCTGAGTGGGTATGGTTGGTTCAGTGAGTTGTGTAGGCTTCCTGCTGGAGGGAACTGGTGCCTGTGTTCTGGTGGATGAGGCTGGCTCTTGTCTTTCTGGTGGGCAGGACTGTGTCCAGTGGTGTTTTTGAGGTGTCTGTGAACTTATTATGATTTTAGGCAGCCTCTCTGCTAATGGATGGTGTTGTGTTCCTGTCTTGCTAGTTGTTTGCCATAGGGTGTCCAGCACTAGCTTGCTTGTTGTTGAGTGAAACTGGGTCTTAGCGTTGAGATGGAGAGCTCTAGGAGAGCTTTCACTGTTTGATACTACATGGGGAGGTTTCTGGTGGACCAATGTCCTGAACTCAGCTCTCCCACCTCAGAGGTTCAGGTCTGACACCTGGCTAGAGCAGCAAGACCCTGTCAGCCACGCAGCTTTATTTTTTTGATGGTTGTTGGGCTGCACCCCGGTGGCCTACAAGGCCTGCACTTGCCCAGCTTCAAGACCAAATAAAGAGTGCCAAGTCAGCGAAAGAGTCATCAATGGTTCAGTGGATATGGGAGCTCAAACGTCTGAAGCAAGTTCCTTGAGTGACACCCCACCATGTGTCTGTTTATTTATTTTTGGCTGCATTGCATCTCCGTTGCTGTGCACAGGCTTTCACTAGTTGCAGCAAGTGGGGGCTACTCTTCATTGCAGTGTGCGGGCTTCTTATGAGGCGGCTTCTCTTGCTGTGGAGCACAGGCTTTAGGCACGTGGTCTTCAGTAGTTGTGGCACACAGGCTCAGTAGTTGTGGCTCATGAGCTCTAGAGTACAGGCTCAGTAGTTGTGGCTCACGGGCTTAGTTGCTCTGCAGCATGTCGTATATTCCCAGACCAGGGATCAAACCCGTGTCCCCTGCATTGGCAGGTGAGTTCTTAACCACTGTGCCACCAGGGAAGTCCAGTGCCACAGCTTTAGTATTTGCAAGTGAGTTTTTTTTACATGTAAATGTAAACAAGATAATTTTAAGGCAGTCTTACCTCACTTTTTCCCTCATAATGTTCTCCAGTGTCAGTATTAGTTCTTTGACAATTATATTTTCTCCTGTATAAGAGGTTGAAATGATGAATAGAAAATGACGCATTTTTCTCTCATTTTATTGAGAATTATATTTTAGCAGAAAAGATATAGATTTTAATGATAATAAAATTTTAGAATCCTATTATTTAAAGCTCCATACTTTGACCAGGAGAGCATTCAAAGGACACACTTCAATTGAAATTTATTTTAGTTAGAGATTTAAATAGTCAATAGAGTCAAATGGATAGCTAAGGATATTTGAAATGTGGATGTGCTATGTGAGTGCCAAATAAAAGCAAGCAAACAGAATCCATTTCGAAACATTTATTGAGCACTGTCTGTGACAAGCACTGAGGTAGTCACTGAGATATCCTTATGAACAATACAGAGGTCATCATATTCACATAAAGATCAAGGTCTGGAATAGAGCCATAAACATCTAATACTAGCTACTTATTCTTACACTCTTGGTCTTCTGACATTTCAATACATTGTGATTCACAAAATATTGACATAGAAACATGAAAATAGACAGCATTTCTGGTGAAGTTACAATTTACATTCTGAAAGACCAACCACAATAACAAAATTGTACATGACAAAAGTGAGGCCAACACTAAAAACCACTTTGTTCCAGCATTTCATGTGTCCCATTTACAACATTAAAATTTAATCTGATTAATTGATCTCCAATTACATTGCTTAAACAGTTTTAGTTTTTGAGAAAGACATATAGTTATGCAGTCTTTACTTACATAATAGGAGACAACTTCTTCGAGAGGAAATAAACAATGGCATTTTTTTTCCCTCTGATATGTTGATTTTCTACCAAACCATTGCGGAGATCATTGTGACTTGTTAAAATAAGGCATGTTAAATCAAGCCATTTGATTAATGTTAATAAATGCTTGGTGTCCTAGGTTCTTCTTCACATCTCTATTCGTAATTTAAGGTAACCCACAAATGATTCTCATTTGACAATTATCCATTTACTAGAAGTTACAGATGACAGGGTAATACTGAAGCCTAATAATTAAAATGAGGAGAAAACTGATTTGTTTATCCCCTTCAAACAAGTATTTACTGACTGCCAACTACATATCAGGCAGTATTCCAAGTGAAGAGAATACAAAAACGGAAAAAAAGAGCAGATAAAATCTATGCCTTTCAAGGGCTTATATGTTAGTTGTGTGAGGGATATATAATAAATATGTAATAAATATGGTGATAAATAATTACTCAGAATGAAGCAAGAAAAAGAAAATAAAGACTGTGGAAGAGTGATAAGGTAGTAGGTAGGGAGGTCAGGAAAGATCTCACAAGAAAGTATCAATAATATCTGCACAAAGACCTGTTATAAGTGAGGAAGCAAGTCATGCTGTTGTGCAAAGGCCCTGAAGTGACAGCAAGTTTGGGGTGCATACCCCAGCTATGTAAGAGGATACAGTTTTTTCCCACAACCTTGCCAACAGTTGGTATTTTCATTATATTAGTCTCCTAGGTCTACCATAACAAAATACCACAGATTGGGTGGCTCACACAACAGAAATTTATTTTCTCACAGATCTGGAGTCTGGAAGTATGAAATCAAGATGTCCACAGGGTTGGTTTCTTCTCCTGGGCTTGTAGGTGGCCATCTTCTCCCTGTGACCTCATGTGGTCTCTCCACTGTCTCTGTGTCTGTGTCCAAATCTCTTCTTATAAAGACTCCAGTCATATTGCAGTAGGTCTTAACCTAATCACCTCATTTTAATTTAACTACCTCTTTAAAGACCCTGTCTCCAAATACAGTCACATCCTGGGGTACCGGAGGTTAGAACTTCGACATATGAATTTTGGAGGAAACAATTCAGAGCATAACAGTAGTCTTTTCAGTTGTAGCCTTCCTAGTGGAAATTATCCCACTGTAGTTCTAGTTTACATTTACCTGATGACCAAAGAGGTTAAGGACCTTTTTACACGTTTCGTAGTCCTTTAGATAACCTTTTTTGTCAAGTGCAGCATAATTACTTTGCCCATTTTTCTATTGTTTCCTTTCTTTTTTTCATTGATTTTAGAAGTTCTACAAAGAAAATACAAATTTTCTGGATGTGAGCCTTTTGTCAAATATGACTTACAGATATTTTCACCAATTCTGTGGCTTACTTTTTATTCTCTGAATAGAATCTTTTGACAAATGGAAGTTCTTAGCTTTAATGAAGTCCAAATTATCAATCTTTTCTTTAATATTTACTTTGTCCTATGTAAAAAATCTCTGAATCCTCCCCAACTCAAAAAATATTCTTCATGTTTTCCTTAAGAAGCTTAACTGATTTACATTTCACAGTTAGGTCCATAATCCAATTGCACCTGATTTTATTTAGTGTATAGTTCTAGGTGTAGTACAGTCAGATTTTTTTCTATATTATATCTAATTATTCAGCATCATTTCTTAAAAAGACCATTCTTCCCTCACTGCATTTAAGTAATTATTTTGACATATTCAGAGACGGTATATGTATGGGTCTTTTTCTGCAATCTTTTCTGTTCTATTGGTCAATTTTTCTATCTATGGACCAATGCCATTCTTTCTTAAATTTTGTAAGTTTAAAATGCTTTGAATAGGGGGCTTCCCTGGTGGCGCAGTGGTTGAGAGACCACCTGCCGATGCAGGGGACGCGGGTTCGTGCCCCGGTCCGGGAAGATCCCACATGCCGCGGAGCGGCTGGGCCCGTGAGCCATGGCCGCTGAGCCTGCGCGTCTCGAGCCCGTATTCCGCAATGGGAGAGACCTCAGCACTGAGGGGCCCGCGTATCGCAAAAAAAAAAAAAAAAAAAAAAATGCTTTGAATAAATTTTATTTTGCCTCATAATCATTTTATCTAGAAAATAAAGACAACTTTTATGCATTCCCATACTACTCTATGGTAGTAGCTTAATAATATAGCATAAAACCAGCAATATATTTTGCATATGACTGGTGAATTTGAAAATACTACCACTTGGTTATGTAGAACTTTATATTTTTGAGGTTATTTATAAGTATGCATCATGAGTTTCTTATTACAATATTCCCACAAGATAATTAGGTATTATTTGTTCCATTTTATACCCAAGTAAACCAAATTTAATTGCTTCACCTAATGTGAGATGAATCATTATTCAATAGAATATACAGTCCCTGTCTTCTCATTCTGTTGTCTAACCAGTGAGGCAGGATGCCATTTTAAGCCACTAGTCTTCCTCAAGAAAATAGAAAGCTGTGTTCCTGGGATCAAATATTGTTTACAAATTCCCGTTAACTCTTAATTTACAGTTAACAAAACTCTGAATTTCCTTACTAGCTAGCATGTGCTTGGATGAGTCATGCCTCACAATAAGACGCATTCAGTTATATCTCAGTAATTTAAGTTAATTGAGTCAAATAACAACATGTCACAGGACCTAAATGTAGAAGATTTCAGATTCTGCCTTTGCTGTCTCTTCAATTACCAAATCACACTAATCACCATTACTGTCCAAATTGACATCTGTATCTTCTGGAGTATTTATCTTACTCTGAGGATTTAGTCCAATGGCTCCATTTTCATTTTTATCCATATCCCAGAAGTAGTCATATTCCCTGTTTGGATCCCTCTGGATGTGAAATATGTAGCTCTCCAATTCTGCCATATGCCAGCATCTGCCTTATTCCAAGTTGTTTCTCCTCAGTACTAATCACATATTTCCTGTATTTATTTGGTCTTTGTGTGTTTCTCAAAGTTAATTAAATAACTGCTTGGGTATTCTAAACTATGTATTTATTGGATCCTATTGAAAGAGACAAATAGTTGCATTTATTGGATCTTATTAGAAGAGACAAATAGTTAAGTCCAAGATATTGCTTCCGCTGGTGAATTTTTGCTCAATTTAAAATCCTGCAATCAAATGTACCTGGGAAATTTATATGTAAATCATATAAATCATAGACTTTGGGTGTATACACATACGTATATCACAATTCTCATATTTTTGATGATTTGAGGCGCTTACTGATTACTTCACCTGTTATTCAATTATTTTCTTTATTCATTTATATATTTTTATTTAGCAGTCACATTTTTCTCAGCCTTAAAGTAATTTTCCTTTTTTTATGGATTTTTAAAGTTTTTCAGAAAGATTAGTTCTCAGAATAATGTGTTTGTATGGCCACCATCAATTTGGTGGCCATAAATAAATAAATATTTTATTTATTACTTGACTTTATGCTTCTTCATTATCTGAATCTACAAATTTACTTTTGCATGTAGGACTGCTATAAAATAGTAACATACTCAACAATTTTAAGAAAGACAAAAAGACTCTGAGAAAAATCTGTTAAAGGGAATTCAAAGTTCTCTCACAGTAAAATTGTAGTTTATAGTTTATCAGTGTTTAACTTATTTAACTTTTGAGATTCAAAATTCCTTTTAAGTTTGTGTTCAATGGTACTGGACATTTTATAACGGCAGATTCCAGGGTGTTCCTAGAAAAAGACACCTATCGACTTGTAATGAATTTTTAAAATCGAATGTGCATAATATCTGGCAGTAAAGTGAATAAATATACTATTATTATGAAGCTCATTGAAATAAACAAGTAGATATATTTTGACAGTGGATATACATTGGATATATGTCATCATTATTTGCAATATGACATTTCTGATTTCATGACGTTTTTCTAGCAGTTGGAGTCATGCCAACCACATACAAAGCACACATGGAAATACACACACACACACACACACACACACACACACAATTAGTTTAGAGAAGAGTTTCAATTCATTTGTTTATAAATAAGGAAGAAAGGGCTTTTAAAATGCTATAACAATGTCTCTCCATGATCTACCTAAATCTCCACTTTCTTATATGAGATCAGGCTTTTCAATGGTATATCAGTCTGAAACCATGACTTTTCAATAATTATTTCTTATTTGAAAAACATCTCATTGCTACATCTCAGCCTTAGTCATTATAAATTTTCTTTCTCAGATAGTAACCCTCCTACCCCACCCACAAGATGTTCTGCCACAGTTTCTCCCTCCCTTTCCCCAGCAAATAGCATAGCATCTACCTTAGAAAAAGATAAATAGGGACATTTCATACTTAATAAACTGCCCAGGGAGAGGTTGTTGTCATTTCTCCAGTTAGCTGTAACTGCTTGTCATTTGGGTTGGGTTTCCTTTTTTTGAAATTTTATTTTATATTGGAGTATAGTTGATTTACAATGTTGTATTAGTTTCAGGTAGACAGCAAAATGATTCAGTTATACATATACATGTATCTATTCTTTTTCAGATTCTTACCCCACTTAGGTTGTTACAGAATATTGAGTAGAGTTCCCTGTACTATATCGTAGGTCCTTGTTGGTTATCTATTTTATATATGGTAGTGTGTACATGTCAATCCCAAACTCCTAATTTATCCCTCCCACCCACCTTGCCCTTTTGGTAACCATAAGTTCGTTTTCTATGTCTGTAAGCCTGTTTCTCTTTTGTAAATAGGTTCATTTGTATCATTTTTAAAGATTCCACATATAAGTGATATCATATGATATTTGTCTGTCTCTGTCTGACTTACTTCACTTAGTATGATAATCTCTAGGTCCATCCATGTTGCTGCAAATGGCATTATTTCATTCTTTTTTATGGCTGAGTAATATTCCATTGTATATATGTACCACATCTTCTTTATCCATTCATCTGTTGATGGACATTTAGGTTGCTACCATGTGTTGGCTATTATAAATAGTGCTTCAATGAACATTGTGGTGCATGTATGTTTTCAAATTATGGTTTTCTCTGGATATATGCCCAGGAGTGGGATTTCTGGATCATATGGTAGCTCTATAGTTTTTTAAGAAACCTCCAGACTGTTCTCCATAGTGCTTATAGCAACTTACATTCCCACCAACAGTGTAGGAAGGCTCCCTTTTCTCCACACCTTCTCCAGCATTTATTATTTATAGACATTTTGATGATGGCCATTCTGACTGGTGTAAGGTGATACCTCATTGTAGTTTTAATTTAATAATTAGCAACGTTGAGCATCTTTTCATGATCTTTTTGGCCATCTGTATGTCTTCTTTGAAGAAATGTCTATTTAGATCATCTGCCCATTAATTGATTGGGTTGTTTGGGGTTTTTTATATTGAACTGCATGAGCTGTTTGTATAGTTTGGAGATTCATTCCTTGTCAGTCGCATTGTTTGCAAATATTTTCTCCTATTCTGTGGGTTGTCTTTTCATTTTGCTTATGGTTTCCTTTGCTGTGCAAAAGCTTTTAAGTTTAATTAGGTCCCATTTGTTTATTTTTGTTTTTATTTTCATTACTATAGGAGGTGGATCCAAAAAGATATTGCTGAGATTTTTGTCAAAGAGTGTTCTGCCTATGTTTTCCTCTAAGAGTTTTATAGTATCAGATCTTACATTTAGGTTTTTAATCCATTTTGAATTTATTTTTGTGGGTGGTGTTAGAGATGTTCTAATTTAATTCTTTTACCTGTAGCTGTCCAGTTTTTCCAACATAATTTATTGAAGAGACTGTCTTTTCTCCATTGTATGTTCTTGCTTTCTTTGTCATAGATTAAATGAGCATAGATGCATGCGTTTATTTCTGGGCTTTCTTTCCTGTTCCATTGATCTATAAGTCTTTCTTTGTGCCAGTACCATACTGTTTAATTACTGTAGCTTTGTATTATTGCCTGAAGTCAGGAAGTCGAATTCCTCCAGCTTTATTTTTCTTTCTCAAGATTGCTTTGGCTATTCATGGTCTTTTGTGTCTCCAGACAAATATTAAGATTCTTTTGTTCTAGATCTGCAAAAAATGCCATTGGCAATTTGATAGGGCTGTTGGGTGGGGCCAGGTCTTGGTGCCAATATGTCAACCTCCAGGAGAGCTCACAAAGATGAGTACTCCCTGGTACCTCCACCACCAGTGTTCTTGTCCCCACAGTGAGCCACAGCCACCCCTGCCTCCCCAGGAGATCCTTCAAGACTAGCAGGTAGGTCTGGCCCAGGCTTCTATGAAGTCACAGCATTTTCCGTGGATCCTGGTGTGCACAAGACCTTATGTGCACCCTCCAAGGGTGGAGTTTCTGTTTCCCCCAGTCCTATGGAGTTCCTACAGTCAAGCCCCACTGGCCTTCAAAGACAGACATCTTCCTCCCAGTGCCAAAACCCCTAGACTGTGGAGCCTGATATGGGCCTCAGAACTCTCACTCCTGTGAGAGAACCTCTGCGATACAATTATTTTTCAGTTTGTGGGTCACCCACCTGGCAGATATAGGATTTGATTATATTGTGAATGTGTCCCCCCTACCATCTCAATGTGTCTTCTTCTTTGTCTTTGGATGTAGAATATCTTTTTTGGCAGGTTCCAGTCTTTTTTGTTGATGGTTGTTCAGCAGTTAGTTGCAATTTTGGTGTTTTCTACAGAGGAGGTGAGCTCAAGTTCTTCTATCACCATCTTGTCTCCAACCTGAAGGATTGGGTTGGATTTCTGGAAAGTAGAATTAGACGAGTTTAGCTTACAGGATGTTTATCCAGAAATGCTCTTGAAAAGAAAACATAACTTGGCAGAAAAGGAAGTTGAGCTACCATTTAGGCTCAGGAACAGCTATTGCATACGCTATAGAAATCTCTGGACCTAAAATGGGCCAGAATTAGAATTGCCCTGAATTGTGCCTTTACCACCCTGCCTTGAAGAGTCATTGGAATGCAGCCCTGATCTTTGGAGAGGTGGCATTCGTACTTGCAACAATCCCTCAAGGGGCTGACAGCTGAAGGCTGTTTACAAACAGCAATGCCCAGCAGCTATGGCAATAAGTTCTTCCTTGAAGAAAGAACTGGGTGACATATCACCATGCCTACCATATTGCTGTTGGAAATGATGTGTGATGATGGTGATTACAATAGGCCCCACTGATGGAGGGCTTCCTCCCAAACCACTCCTCTAGATACTAATGGTCCTTTAAAAGATTTAGCCACATTTTCCGCTAACCTAAGGTTGACTTATAGCTAAAGGCCTCAGAAGACATTTCTTTGATGCTCAGGATCTTGAACTCAAACAGTGGAGGCCCTCTAGACCTGGAGCTGATAGGTACATTTATATTCTAACCTACGTTTTTCTTGGGATTAGAAATTTAAGTGGAGTAGGTGGATAATACTGACTTGCACTATTACATTATTAAATATCAAGTTTGTGAGCAGTTCCTGTGAGTTGTCCCTTCTTTCCCTTCATGAAACTGCATTGTCCATACTCTTTCTTCCTCTTAGCTCTCCTCTAATATTATCTGTGAGGGTAGAAGATAGGAGAGGAGTACTGGTTCTGCTGAAATGGCAATGCTCAGTAAGCCTGTGCAAGGATGTATGAGGCCTTTCTGAACTTAAAATATAATGTATTAAGAAACATTCTCTCAACATGGCCTTAATAACAATTCTCACATTTAATATCAAATACAACTCTGTTACACATTTTTATTTCCATGGCTGCCTCAGCATGTAGGAGATTAATAGGCTAGAGATTAACCATCTGAATTTAACAAAGCCACCTGTCTTTGGAGATTTTTTTACTCATTATTGAATTTAGCTATACAATCTCAGGGTCTATGAACTGTTTCTACTCCCAGCACTTCTGAGAACAAATGTGTCTTTTTTCCACAGTAACCATCAGTTCTCTGACTCTCTGGATACCAGCTAGGTGTCCTACAATTCAATTCAATTCTAACTAACTACCTGGAGATAGCACAGATCCCACACGTAAAGAGCTTAGTCCCACAAGCCTGCCTCCCTACTTGATGCCAGTCACAAGTCCCAGGTTGGTATCTATACATCTAGTTAACCAGCTATTAATTGGAGGGTTCCCACAGGCCCCTCCTCAAGTTCAATAATTTTCCATAATGATCTACAGAACTGAGGGAAACACTTTACTTATATTTACTAGTTTATTATAACAGATATTATAAAGGATACAAATGAAGAGCCACATAGGGTGAGGTCCAGAAGAGTCTTAGCGGGGGAGCTTCTGACCCTGTGGAGTTTGAGGTGCACCACCCTCCTAGCATGTGGATGTGTTTATCAGTCTGGAAGCTCTCCAAACAAATCGTTTAGGGGGTTTTATTGAGGTTTTATTATGTACACATGATTGATTAAATCATTGGACATTGCTGATAAAGTCAGTCTTCAGCCCCTTTCTCCTACCTAGAGGAAGTGAATGGTTGGCTTTGAAAATTCCAATCCTCTAATCATATTCTGGTCTTTCTGGAGACCAGTCCCCATCATGAAGTTATCTATGGTCCTCTAAGCACCAGTCATTTCATTAGTATACAAAATGACTCTCCTCACCCATTCTGGAGATTATAATTGTTTTAGAAGCTCCTGTTTCCAGAACCCAGGACTGAGACCAAATATTATAATAAACAATGCTCCTATCAACTTTATCACTTTCAAAAAATACAATTGATGAAGATTTAGCTAGACTCACCAAAAGAAAAGAGAAGGCTCAAATAAATAAAATCAGAAATGATGGAGGAATGACGACTGATACCATAGAAATACAAAGGATTGTAACAACCTACTATGAACAACTATATGCCAACAAGTTGGACAACCTAGAAGAAATAGATAAATTCTTAGAAAAATATAACCTACTAAGATGAAATCAGGATGAAGTAGAAAAATCTGAACTTTTACTGAACAATTACTATTAAGGATATTAAATCAGTAATCAAAAACCTCCCAACAAACAAAAGTCTGGGAACAGGTAGCTTCACAGGTGAATTCTACCAAAAATTTAAAAAAGAATTAATACTAATCCTTCTCAATTTCTCACAGAACATAGAAGAGAAGGGAAATCTTCCAAACTCATTTTACAAGGCCAGCAGTACTCTGATACTAAAACCAGATAAGGATGCCACAAGAAGAGAACATTTCAGGCCAATATCCCTGATGAACATAGATGCAAAAATCCTCAACAGAAAACAAATTCAATAATACATTAAAAATATACACCATGATCAAGCAGGATTTATTCCAGAGATGTAAGGATGTTTTATCATCCACAAGTCAGTCAAGGCGAAACACCACAGCAACAAAACAAAGGAAAAAAAAAATCACATAATCGCCTTAATAGATGCAGGAAAAGGTATTTGACAAAATTAAACATCAGTTTATGATAAAATCTCTCAACAAAGCAGGTATAGAGGGAATTCACCTCCACATAATAAAGGCCATATATGACAAGCTCACAGCTAAAATTGTACTCAACAGTGGAAAACTGAAAGCTTTTCCTCTAAGATCAAGAACAAGACAAGGTTGCTTACCCTTGCCCTTTTATTCAATATAGTATTAGAAGTCCTAACCAGAGCAATTAGGCAAGAAAAAGAAATAAAGTTCATCCACATTGCAAGGGAAGAAGTAAAACTGTCACTATTTGAAGATGACATGATATTATAGGCATAGTACCCTAGAGACTCAGTAAAAACCATTAGAACTAATAAATGAATCAAGTAAGGTTGTAGGGTACAGAATCATTATGCAAAAATCACTTGCATTTCTATACACTAATAATGAACTATAAGAAAGAGAGTTTAAGAACACAGTCCCATTTATAAACACATCAAAAAGAATAAAGTACCTAGGAATAAATTTAATGAAGGAGATGAAAGACATGGATATTGAAAACTACAAGACATTAATGAAAAAACTTGAAGCCACAGATAAATGGAAAGAAATTTCAAGCTTATGGATTGGAAGCATTAATATTGTTAAAATGTTCTTACTACCCGAAGCAAAATACAGATTCAGTGTAACCTTTATCCAGTTATAGTGGCATTTTTCATAGAAATACAGCAAACAATCTCCAAATTAGTGTAGAACCACTAAAGACCATTAATTTCCAAAGATATCTTATGAAAGAGGAACAAAGCGAGAAGCATCATGCTCCCTGATTTTAAACTATACTACAATGGTGTAGTAATTAAAACAGGATGATACTGGCATAAAAACAGATGTATAGATCAATAGAACAGAATAGAGGGCTCAGAAATAAACCCACATATATATATGGTGGATTAATTTGTGACAAAGCAGGCAAGAATATATAATGAGGAAAAGATGGTCTCTTTAATAAATGGTGTTGAGAAAATTGGAATGCACACACAAAGAAATGCAACTGGAACACTGTCGTACAACTTACACAAAAATTAACTCATAATGGGTTAGACACTTGAACATAAGACCTGAAACCATAAAACTCTTAGAAGAAAGCATAGGTGGTAAACTCCTTGACGTAGGTCTTGGTGATGATTCTTTTTTGAAACTGACACCAAAAGCAACAAAAGCATAAATGAACAAGTGGGACTACATCAAGCTAAAAACTCTGAATGGTGGAGGAAACTATCAACAAAATGAAAAGGCCACCTACTTAATGGGAGAATATATTTGCAAATAATATATCCAGTAAGGGATTAATAGCCAAAGTTTACAAAGATCTCATACAACTCAACATCAAAAAAAAAAAAAAACCTGATTAAAAAATGGGCAGAGGATGGGAATAGACATTTTTCCAAAAAAAGACTTACAGATGGCCAACAGGCACATGCAAAGATGCTCAACATGACCAATCATCAGGGCACTGCAAATCAAAACCCAGTAAGATATCACTTCACACCTGTCGGAATGGCTATTATCAAAAAGACAACACACAACAGGTGTTGGTGAGGATGTGGGGAAAAGGGGATCTACATGCACTGTTAGTAGACATGTAAATTGGTGTAGGCACTGTGGAAAACAGTATGGAAGTTTCTCAGAAAAATTAAAAATAGAACCACCATATGATCCAGCACATCCAGCAGTTCTGCTTCTGGGTATTTTTTCTGAAGAAAACAAAACACTAATTAGAAAAGATATATGCACCACTGTGTTCATTACAGCATTATTTACAATGCAAGGATGTGGAAACAACCTAAACGTCCACTGATAAAGGAATGGATAAAGATGTGGTTTATAGATACAATGGAGTATTGCTCAGCCATAAAAAAGAATGGAATCTTGCCATTTCTGACAACATGAATGGACCTACATGTATTATGCTAAATGAAATGTCAGACAGAGAAAGGCAAATGATTTCACTTATATATGGTCTCTAGAAAACAAAACAAATGAACAAACATAACAAAAGAGAAACAGATTTATATAGAGAGAGAACAAACAGGTGGCTGCCAGAGGGGAGGCAGTGGGGGCAGGAAAGAAGTAGGTGAGGGAGATTAAAAGGTACACGCTTCCGGTTGCAAAAGAATTGAGTCCTGAGGATAAAATGCACAGTGTGAAAAATATAGGCGATGATTTTGTAATATCTTTTTATGGTGACAGATAGTAACTAGACGTATGATCATTTTGAAATGTATAGATATCAAATCATTACGTTGCATACCAGGAATTAACATAGTGTTGTAGGTCAAGTATACTTCACACACACACACACACAAAAAAAAACACTCAGAAAAAGAGATCAGATCTGGGGTTACAAGAGGTGTGGGGTGGGAGGAGGAGGAATTGGATGAAAACAGTTAAAAGGACAAACTTCCAGTTATAAGATAAACAAATACTAGGGATGTAATATGTACAACATGATAAATATATACAACATGATAAACAACTGCTGAATGTTATATATGAAAATTGTTAAGAGGGTTAATCCTAAGAGTCAACACAAGGAAAAATTTTTTTCTGTTTTTTAAATTTTGTATGTATATGAGATGATGGATTTCACTAAACTTACGGTGATAGTCATTTCATGATGTATGTAAGTCAAATAATTATGCTGTACACCTTAAGCGTATACAGTGCTGTATGTCAGTTATATCTCAGTATAACTGGAAGAAACGCAGTCAAACTGTGAGTAAAAATGTCTGTGCAATATTGAAGACTCAAAATTATAAAGATGTCAATATCACCGACTGATCTAATAGATTTAACATGATTCATTAAAGCCCCAGTAGCTCATCCCCCTCTTTTTTTTTTTTTCCTTTTGGAAATTGACAAACTGATAGTAAAATTTATATGGAATTTATATGGAACTGAAAAGGGCTAAGAACAAAGCTGGTAAATAAAGCTGAAAAACTTAAACTATCAGATATCAAGTTGTATTGTAAAGTTATAGTAATTAAGACAGAATATTATTGGCGCAAAGACAAACAGAAAAATAGAAATGAAAAGAGAGTTCAGAATTGAATCAATAGATGGATTGTCACTTGATTTCTGACAAGGTAACAATGTGGTCAGCATAGTGGGCCAGGAGTTAAGTTTTCAGTAAATGGTGCTGGGTCAGTTAGATACCTATATGGATAAAATAAATCCTGGCCTGTACCTCACACTATGCAAAAGTAAATTCCAGATGGATTGCAGATCTAAATGTAAAAGGGAAATCAATACTACTTTCCAAAGAGTGCATAGAAAAGCATCCTCATGAATATAGAGTATTCAAAGATCACATATAATAAACAGTGCTAAACATAGGAAAATGGTAAATAGGACAATGATAAGATTAGAACTTCTGTTCAAAAGACATCTCTTGAATAAGGCTCTGAAAAATGGAAGCCACAGAGAGGGAGAAAATGCAATATAATATCCTACAAGTCCTGCAAGTAACTTTATTTTTTAAGAATTTTTTTATTGAGGTATAATTAACATATAACATTATTTTAGCTTCAATTATACAACATAATGATTCAATATTTGTATACATTGTGAAATGATCACCACAGTAATTCTAGTAAACATCTGTCACCATACATAGTTACAGAAATTTATTTTTTTCCTAGTATTGCATTTTTAAGATTTACTTTCAAATATACAGTTCTGTATTAATAACTATAGTCACTCTGCTGTACATTATACCCCCATGACTTGTTTATTTTATAACTGCAAGTTTTTACCTTTTGACCTCCTTCACCCATTTTGTGCACTGCACACCCCTGCCTATGGTAACCACCAATGTGTTTTCTATTTCTGTGAGCTTTGTTTTGTCTTTTTGTTTTTTCCTTTTAGATTCCATGTATAACTGAGATCATACAGTACTTATCTTTCTCTGTCTCACTTATTTCACTTAGTATAATGCCCTCAAGGTCCATCCATGTTGTCACAAATGGCAAGATTTCATTTTCTTTAGCACTGAATAGTATTCCATTGTGTGTGTGCGTGTGTATGTGTGTGTATAAACATATTAAAATATATATAAACAACCTAAATGTCTGTCATTGGAGATACATACATATATATATATATATATATATATATATATATATATATATCACATCTTCTTTATTCATCCATCAATGGACACTTAAGTTGTTTCCATATCTTGACTAATTGTAAATAATGCTATAGTGAACATGGGGGTACATATTTCTTTCTGAATTAGTGTTTTCTTTTTCTTCGGATAAGTACCCAGAAGTGGATTTGCTGGATCATATGGTAGTTCTATTTTTGTTTTTTTTTTCCTTTTCAACACTAAGTTTATTCATATTTCTTTACCATGAACATGGTTTATTTTTTTTTAATTTTTTTAACATCTTTATTGGAGTATAATTGCTTTACAATGGTGTGTTAGTTTCTGCTTTATAACAAAGTGAGTCAGTTATACATATACATATGTTCCCATATCTCTTCCCTCTTGCATCTCCCTCCCTCCCACCCTCCCTATCCCACCCCTCTAGGTGGTCACAAAGCACTGAGCTGATCTCCCTGTGCTATGCGGCTGCTTCCCACTAGCTATCTATTTCACGTTTGGTAGTGTATAGGTAGTTCTATTTTTAATTTTTTGAAGAGCCTCTATATTGTTTTCCACAGTGGCTGCATCAATTTACATTCCCACCAGCAGTACAAAAGTGTCCCTTTTATCCACATCCTTGCCAACAATTGTTATTTCTTGTCATTTCCATTTACAATTGCATCAAAAAAAGTAAGTACCTAGGAATAAATTTAAGCAAGGAAGTTAAAAGACCTGTACACTTAAAACTATAAGACATTGATGAAATAAATTGAAGAAGAGACGAATAAATTGAAAGATTTTCCATGCTTATGGACTGGAAGACTCAATATTGTTAAAAAGTCCATACTACCCAAAGCAATGTACAGATTCAGGTAACTTTTGTTTAGAATATATAAGGAAATTTTTAAAAATGTAGGAAAAGACAGGAAAACCATTCAAAAAGAATAGATAAGAGTTTGAAACAAAAAAGTACATCTGAAAGGGTGTTTAATTTCATTAGTAACTAAGAAAACTAACAAACCGAAGTAACAGTATTATACAACTAGACAGCCACTGGAAAGGCTGTAATGAAGAAGAAAAGAAAAGAAGTTTATACAAGTATGTATAGCAATGAGAACACTTACACACTGCTAATGGAAAGATAAGTTGATACAATCACTTTGGGAAAATGTTTGGCAGTATCAACAAAACTAAGCATATGCATAACCCATAGTATATATGTATATATATTTTTTCCCCACACACAGGAAGATATGTAGGAAAATATTCATAGAAATGCTATTTGTAGTAGAAAAAGCTGAAAACCACACTCCATAAATAATAAAATAAAGGTCACACAGTGGAATACAATACAGAATAAAAATGAACAAACTGTAACCCCAAGCAAAGACATGGATGAATCTTACAAACATAAAGTTGAGGAAAAGAAGACAGACAAAAAAGAATGCACATTTCTATTTATAAAAACTTCAAAATCAGGCAAAGTTAATCTATAGTGTTATATGGGGCTATTGTGCACTCTTGGGTGTTAGTGAACATTGGGAAGGGACTAGGTGGGACTTCTGGGGCTAGTTGTGATGATCTATTTCTTGTTCTGGGTACTGGTTATAAGGGTGTGTTCAATTTGTGAAAGTTCATCAATTTGTATGCTTTTAATTTGTGTCTATATGTATTTTATACTTTAATTAAAAGTTTTTCAAATCTTTGAATGTATTTTTTCTGTATATTTTCTCTAATAAGTGAGTTCAAATATTTCATTAGAATCTATTAAAATATTTTTTTTAAGTAGGGTGTTGGGGGACTTCCTTGGTGGTCCAGTGGTTGACTCCCTGCTTCCACTGCAGCAGGCATGGGTTCAATCCCTGGTCAGGGAACTAAGATCCCACAAGCTGAACATTGCAGCCAAAAAAAAAAAAAAAGAAAAGTAGGGTATGGGGAGTGTGACCAGGATAAATTATTATAGAAGCTAAGAAACAAAACAAAGTTGAAAAGAACGTTACTTTGTTCTTTCTGTAATTAGGGCTGGTGTTTGTGGGGATGTCCATCTACTCTAGCTCAGGAAAGACTACCCAATAGAGATGAAATCTAAAGAGTGTTAATGAACCAGCTATGTTAAAATGGCTGAGGGAACAACCTGTACAAAGGCCCTGAGGTGGGAGAAGCTTTGGTAGGTTTGCCAAGCTAAAAACTATGTCTATCACTTAATGTGAAAAAAAAGGAGAGAAGTGTGTAATAAGATGGTCATTCCAGGCTAGAACCAGATCGTGGAAAGCCTTATAACCATAGTAAGGAGTTGGGGTTTTATTCTTACTGTGTTGCTCAATCACTGAAGTATTTATACAAAAAAGAAAAGAAAAGAGCATATACATATATTTAAAGATGGCAGTAGAAAGCAAAAATACACTGGACAAAAGTGGAAGAGGTTGATTTGTTAGAAGGCTACTAACCTTCTAACAAAGGTGTAAGAGATAATGATGCAAGATTAATGAGCAATAAATATCTTGGAAAGGAAGACATATGGAAATACCTACTTCTGTAATATCTATTTTTATGACAAACATTTTTGTAATTGTAAGTATTTGATCAATTGTAAAATACTTAAGATCCTAAAATTAAAATATTTATCAAGATTTTTCTACTTTACCAATGAATGTTGAACACTTATTCACAAATAGTTCTCAAGAAGATAAGCTAATTCATGTTTCTAACTTTGGGGAGTTTAGGGGAATGCAGTAAGCCATGAATTTTCCACTAGGGCATCTTTCAACATCATGCCAGTCAGTATATGATCTGTGCAAAAGGCTTTCAAGATTTGAACCTACTTACTATTCAGTCTCTCAAATCTGTGTACAAAATAGGAATAACTTAAAAATGGTCACATATCTTTCTAAACTCAGAGGGGCTTAGATATTGTGGGAATAACCTGCAACTGTGTTAAGGAGATCTATTACTTGGCTCACTAGTTTGTCTGTTTTAGTAAAGAGCCTTGTACGTTCAGTTTTCCATTTAGAAGACATTTAGCCTTAGATCCCTGCTATAGGAACAGCAGTAGATGAAATGCTAAACAAACAGTTCTTCACAGGGGCAAATATATAGTGTAAGCTGATCTCATTTTGTGTACCTGAGAACTATAAAAAGAGAGTTTATTGTCAAATAGCATAATAGATATACCATACGTATGTGTTGAATTGAATGATCCTCTCTTAGTTTGCACTGTAATTTCTGAGAGATATTTACAGGGTAAAACATCTAACCCAATGCCCAATAAAATGGAAAGTAAAATCGTAACTGCTTAGTGGCAGCACGGTGAAGCAGCAAGAGGTGTGGAGCCCTGTGGTTTGATTCCTGCCTTTTCCACTTTCTAGCTGTGTGACTAGGAACAGTGTCCTAATTCCCAAAGCTGTTGGAATGATCAAATAAGACAATACATTTAAAAGAATTTGAAAACTCAGTCACTGCTGTTAACTTTCACTACCAGAAGGATTCAGCCTTTGCCTATAGGAAACCTGTTTGAATTTAATTTTCCCCATAAGCCTTAGAGAAATGATTCAAATATTTGTAAATTCAACCCATTTAATCTTCTGTGATTTCTAAAAGTACACATTTTAAAATAATACTGCATAGTTATATAGTACTTCATCAGGATCCCTTACTAAGTCCATGGATTTTATTATTTTGAAAAACAAAAACAACAACCTTCATCATTATTCTGGGAAGTAAATTAAATTCTTAATCTGGAAGGTCTTATGGAGGTACTTTTTTGAATTTTTCACAAAGAATGGAACAGCCAGATAGGAGAGGTTCCTTTTTAGACTCCATTCTCTGAAGTGTACACTTCCCTATTCTTCCAAGGGCAGAGAGATGAGTGTGACAAAAGCACATTTCAGGTGCTGTATTTCACAGTACCTGAAGAGATGCTTTTACCTTGGGACTTCAAAAAGGTGATGAAATGATTATTTGAATTTAGAGGGCAGCATTGTCTCTCATTCCTCCTCTTTCAATAGAGGGCATGGGCTCTGCTTTACTCCAGGAAAGAGCAATAAGGAAGTGAACATGTGTAGCTTCTCTCTCCACTCCTTACTCTTCAACATTGTAGCTAAGATTATTGATATGTGTTAGTCCAAGTACCATACTAGTGTCTAAGGCCTCAAAACAGGCACCCATCCCCATCCCACTTCTCACCTGTAGGTAAGAAAAATGACACCTGTTCTAAAGTTTTTATATACATTAACTCATTTAATTTTCCAAGCAGCCCTGTAAAATATGTCTTTAGTCATCTCCATTTTATAGAGAAGGAAATTGAAGCATAGAGATGTTAAGTGATTTCCACACAGCCCATACCTAGTAGATAATGAAAGCAGAAACTGCACCTAGGTCAGGAACTCCATCTTTCTCTCTTGAGCTTAATGGCTTCTTATCAGGTGACCTGTTTTGTAAAGTGCACTGATCCTCCACAAAGCTTGTTGATGCATGTACTTTATTTATTTTTAATTAATTAATTTATTTATTTGGCTGTGTTGGGTCTTCATTGCTGCACGCGGGCTTTTTCTAGTTGTGGCGAGTGGGGGCTACTCTTCGTTGCAGTGCGCGGGCTTCTCATTGCAGTGGCTTCTCTTGCAGAGCATGGGCTCTAGGCGTGCAGGCTTCAGTAGTTATGGCATACGAGCTTCAGTAGTTGTGGCTTGCGAACTCTAGAGCGCAGGCTTAGTGATTGTGGCACATGGGCTTAGTTGCTCTGCGTCATGTGAGATCTTCCCAGACCAGGGCTCAAACCCATGTCCTCTGCTTTGGCAGGTGGATTCTTAACCACTGCACCACCAGGGAAGTCCAAATGCATGTACTTTTAAACTACTTTGTAGTCCCAGCTGTACCAAACGGAGATTTGAGGAGGAGGAAGGAAAAGTGTCCCATTTTGGCTTTAGGTTGCAACCGCCTTCTACAGTATAGCACTACTGGCAGTGATTGGCCCATCAAGAATAATACCAATATTGAAATTCTCATTTGGCACCTTGTTTCTCTCCCTTTGTTTGCAGTACACTGGAAGGGGAGAATATTTAATTGGGCCCTTCAGCTACCAACAAATTAGATGAGAAGATTGAATTCATGAAGTAGAATCAGTTTATTTATACTTATCTTATACATACACACACACACACACACACACACACAATACATAGAAAAAATTATAAATAATGTACATTTATGCATTGAATATGAATCAACTGTTAATAATCATGGTAGCAGGCAGGATCCCATCCTATCTGGCTCCTTTCTTTGTTACTTTATTTTTGTTTGTTTATTTTTTGCTTAGGCAGTGTTTATCTTATTCATGCCAAACTGTAAATTTCTATATACTATCTAGAATGGTCGAAGGAGATAAGTATCTTGAGTTCAGGTTTTTCATACTGGAGAGAATTTGCTATATATATATGTGTGTGTAATATTTTATATTTTTATCTAATTTAATATATATGAAATGCTATTTATTTAAATTCAAACTTTAAATGGAAGCAAACTAATATTAATATGTCTATAATCTCTATATAGCCACAGGAACCAAATAATTTTTATACTGTTATGTCCAGTTTTGTAGGTTTTGGATTACAAATTAAGGATTGAAGATTGAGGCTAGAGGAAATACTCTTGCTTAAGAGCACACTAGTAGTAAATGATGGAGCCAAGAGTACAAGCTCCACAGACACCAAAGACCATTCAACATTTCCTCAGTGACACAGACTTCATTTTATCTATTATTATTCCTATTTAATACTTCACAATGACATAAGCTTCCAAAACCTTCAAAATGCAAATCTCATCTGGAGTATAACATATAGAGAATATATTTAGGATTGATAACTATCTGGAAGACTTTCATTCATAACTGAAAAATAATTACCTTCATAGTTGTTTACTGTTGTTCAAGTTTAATCCCCTCCCCTTGGACTGGAGTAAATAACTATTTACTTTTTGAAAATGGCTTCTGCTCTAGGGTTTGGTCAAGTAAACACTACATTGCTATTTTGTGTATGTATTACATAGAAGGTACCTGACTTCTTGTAGTACTACTGCCCATTTTTGTGGCTACAAGTCTGTACCTTTCAAAATTGATACTTCTCTGGAGAAATTAAATGTTGAGCTAAGCATAGTGGGAACTAGGTAGCTTTTTTAGAAAGTTATTTTTTATCACATTTCTAAAATTATCCAGAAACCCAAGCTATGCTTTTTAAAGAAGCTTAAAAAAAAAGGAAAAGAAAATACCACCCTTAAATCAATGCAAATTCCTTCATATTCCACCTCAAAATAACACAATGCCTTTTGTTTTATTTTTGTTTTGTTTTCTTTAAAATAAAAATTCTAAGAAGCTAGTAGTTGCCATATGGGACAAAACTAAAGTCACCAATCAGTCCCCAAAGTCTCTGGGGGAAAAAATTGTTCTGATCATCTCTTGGTATCTTCAGAGGATTAGTTCCAGAACTTCCACTCCCCCCCCCCCCACATACTGTGGAAACCAAACTCCATGGATGCCCAAATCCCATATATAAACTGGCGTAGTACAGATGGCTCTCTATATCTGTGGGTTCTGCATCTGCACATAAGGAGGGCTGACTGTACTCACATTTTGAGGGGCCCCTTTTGGCAACAATGAGATACCAGTAAGAAAGATCAGAATAGAATCTAGTCAGTCCTAAGCAATATTTGGTCTCTTTAGAGTAACTGCAAAACAGTTAAAACTGTTGAAAGGCTATAACTGATACTCAATATATTTATGGGTGCAGGGGACACATCTTCCCTGAACTAAGACCATCACACTATTTCACATAGGCCACCAAGCACACATTACATGATCACAGCTTTCAGCTGCTTCTGATTTTGACTGAATTGGAGCTAGTGACCTAGAAGCAAACAGTGTCATATTCCATTACTAAACGTCTTAGCTAGCCAGTTGCCCTCGGTTTTTTTCCCCTTAATCATTTTTATTAGCAGCATTCCCATTTTTACCATCAGACAATTTGAAAGCTCTCAGGAATGTGTCCTGACACAAATTATACCTATTGTTTACACTGCCTTCTTATAAAGACAGACTCTCCCCAGGTGTGAGATTCACCTTGAATTATGCCAGCTGCCTTCCTCTTTCAGTATTTGTTCTTTTATTCTCTGTTATAGTCTATATATGACATGAGATGTGGCTGGAATGACAAGTGCCTTCTCAGATCCATAAGCAAAGATGAATTCAAGAAGGCACCAACAGACACCTGTCCATCATAACCAGGGCAAGCTGGCCCCAGGTGTAGAGCTATGTAAATTGATCCAAAAATTCACTCACTGCTTTCATTTTATTATTTTTTTCATTTCACTCACAGCCTCTAAGACCTCTAGAAGGTATGAGGTAAAAACAATTACTCTTGCTTCTTTGTATTTTATCAACAAACTAATGCAAAAATGTAAGAACAGGAACTAGTGCTCTTTTTTTTTCTTTTTATCCTATATATTTTTCTCTATACTTAAATTTCTCGGAATGCCTGACATGTCCACAGTGATCTGTGAAATAGAATGCCCAGACAGAAAGGGAAGTAGATCAATATTGCTTTAACAGAGTGCTTCGTGAAGACACAGGGGTACATAATTAAACATAACAAACATTTCCCAAGGACAGATCTCTCAACTCAAAAAAATCAAACTCACATTCCCTTGTGCTTTACTCTGATGAGAACTTCATATCTTTGGAGTGCTGTAAAGGGATTCAGAAGACAATTTTAATGGCTATTTATAGAAAATGATAGGCACCCAGCTTAGAGATAAACCTGAACCTAAAATGAGTATAAACACGAAAGAATGGAATACTCAGGCAAACAGTTTGCACTTAACCTGTCTTTGAGATTTCATTTTTTTAAGAATTCCTTTAGTTGACATTCATTGTAATTTCCTTACAAAGTTAAAAGAAAGACTTTTCTCATAATAAGTCTATAAAGATGGAGCTATAAAAATGATTTTTTGTTTTAAGGATAATTTATATCAACACATCACATTTCTTACAATTGAAGTTATCAGGGGCTGTGATACATATGTACACTGACTCCACAATGTGCATTTCTTAGTTTGGGTCCCTCAAAAGCAGATACTAAACCAAATATTTGGACAGTGAAGGAGAGAACAAGTGAGAAACAAAAGGGAGGACAGCCATTAAAGTTTTACTAATGAGTGGATTACTGCTGTGGGGAACTGGAGCTCAGTCCTGCTCTGGACCCTTTAGGAGATTCTGTAGAATTATTGCAACCAAGGGAGGAAAGCATGAAGCTATATACCGACTGCTATTCATTGGTTGAGAGGCACTCATGGTGGCATAGCTCCGTGCTAAACACAGTCCCAGGGCCAAAGATTGGCCCCAGGAGAAGGGGAGCAGAAAGCTATAGGTATGAATAAAATCTGTCTGCCAGAACAGAATCTGACTCCAGAGGTGGGCTGAGGAATATGAGAGGGGCTCTCACCATGTCAGTTATAATGCATATGGACAACCCTAAAGCAAGGGAGAGCACTACAAAGGAGACAACTACCTAGATGGATCATATTCTTACAAATTGAGAGAGCACTCAGCAGTAGCTATAAAAGAGGGTTACAAGCTCTAATTTTCCTGGTGTCATTATCTCTATAGACTTAAAGTTTTGATGGGTAACTACATCTCCCTAAAGAGGAAACTCTCTTTAACACTTTCTTCTTTCCTATGTATATGAGAGGCATGATGTTTGTTGCTCACTAAATACCATTGTCAGCTCTATTTTCAAAGGCAGTTCATTTTGTAAAGATACACGGATCCAGGCTCAGGGAAGGTTGAAGTGATTTAAACCAGCACATCCACGTAAGTACAGGTGTCCAGGCCTCCATTCCCTACTTTGGAACTTAAGTGGATCATAAGACATTGAATAGTCTGTAAGGGTAGTTCATTTGTTCTGGAAGGGTAGTTCAGATAGGGTTGAGCAAAGTTTCAGGGCCCAGGAAGATGTCAGTGCTACCGTGTGAACAATGAGAGATGTTCTGACTGCTGCAAAAGGGGAGTCTTCTTTGAACAATATTGAAAAGAACTGCTACTATGCTCCCTCAGCACTGTTGATGTGGTATAGATGCTCCTGGGATGGTCTGGGACACTGGCTTGTCTCCCACATGGCCCCCTGGCAGCCTGCAATGAGTGGTTGTGACCTGGGTGGAGCACAGACAGTCACTCACTGCAGACTCAGTCACATCCACAGGGTCGTTCCTCTTCTCTCTCCAGCAGAAGCCCACATAGCTCTGTCCCGTTACGGTGCTCCCTCAGTTTCTTCCCTTGGTTCTTGGAATTTTTATTTCTTGTGGGCTTGAGGGAGGAGGGAGACTGGCACTGCTACTCTTCTTCCCACTCTATTCTTGTGATATAATCTTCATCACTAGAGATTTTAGGGCTTAGACATTTCGGCCTTACCTAATACGGCTCTTGCAAATTTAAAACCTTAACTTCAAAGCTTATATTTGGAAAATAAAAACACCAAGAACTGTTCTCCTTGGCCTCAGATTCTGCTTTGGCATCCATTACCTGAGACTGGCCATTAGACGTAGCCCAGCTAGCTGAGCTGCATGTAGGGCCAGTGGACACCAAAAAGGGAAATTTCAAATAATATTTTAGAGTTTTATCCTCGCATAAATATCACCTATAATCTGGAATCATAAGCAATCTCTATATGCATTAGAGACACTATGTAATAATAATAACAGTGTCTAAACAGGCATACATTGAAATGGTTTTGACTGGAAGTTTTAATTACTATGTGATGTAGCTGCTAATATGTTTTAGACTTCAATTTTATTTTAATGAACCAATAATGGTACTTTAAAAAAATGTACTTGAAATAAAACCCTACACGTAATTTTGATAAAAAGCAGTGATCCATATTTCACAAATATATTTCTTTTCTTTTGAGTTGATGATAACATACAGGCTTGCAAATTTCTTTTCACTACACTAAGTTATGTTATACAGCTTCTTAATTTTTCTATTAAATTATCTGATCTTCCTCACAACTCCCCCGCCACACACACACACTATGCTAGTGCATATGAGCAATACAAAACTAAACTTAATATAATATATGCTGTTTATCCTATAATTTAGACAGTATCTTTAGTTGGATCATTCTTTTTCGAATGAACTGTATTGCCTTTAGAGTTTCCCCAGTCTCCCCCTACCTCCATGTTCTTGCTGTTTCTCTCTAGGATGGTATCTGGGTATATAGGATATGTGTATGGTACCATATGTGATGGGAAGGAGCAGGGCAGGTCTCTGGAAGCCCTTCAATCCAGGCAGGTTCTCATCTTCACTGGTGTATGCTTAAGTGTGACTGGTCTGTGCTGAAAAACCAGACTGGTGACAACTGAAGCCCCACTGCTCTTCCTGTCACCATTCTAACAAAGGTTTGCTGGTATAATCTCCAGGGTGCATATCTCAGAGCCTGATTCTTGTCCCTGTCAGTAGGGCAGACTGACCAGGTCCTGGGCTTGATCCCTTTGGGCTGTGGACCAGGGGGATCCATCTGTGATCTCCGTGTGTGTCTGACTGAGGCTGTCTGCCACAGCCCTCAGCTTCAGTTCACTTTGCCTCTTTCTGGCAAACTCCTTAGTCAAGATACCCAGTCAGCTTATCCACTAACACCCTTAATACACTCTGAGACATCTTCTGAGCTGTATATATTCCAAAGAGAACTTGAGAAACTGAGGCCCTCCATCTTTTCAATAAGATGTACCACTGAATTTACTGCTTATATTTGTGTGAGAAGGTCCTATGATGTATTTTTCTTCCGTAGTCAAAAAAAAAAAAAAAAAGAGAAAGCCCCTCTGCCCTCAGGATCTCCCAAATCTGCATAGATATTTCATTAGATTGCTGGCTTCCCCAGGTTCTAAGTTTATAATATTGGATACAAACATTTCTGTACTGACAAAAGGAGTAGTGAGCTGTCAGAATTTGTTATTCTAGAATTTAAACTTGACAAATTCAAGGAGTGGGTCTGTCTAGTTTGTTGCTTCACCACATCAAAAGCAACATATAATATTTGCTTGATAAGCATTTGCTGAATGAATGAATGAGAATAATTTATGATTTGCTGGAACTGCACCTGAATGACACAGAACTTTCTTCAGAGGTAAAGAAATTTACTTGTGTCATTGTTATTTGCTTGACCTGGGATGTGTTTTTTATGGGTTGTTTCATTAAAATTTCCTTTAAGATGTTTAAGAAGAGCTAGCAGACTTGCTGTGAAAGAGTCTCCAACCAAAACTAGCTGGAGCAATGTGGTCAAGGTGTCCCCTGCCTATTCACAGTAGCTACATTGAGAGGCAAGTTCTTTGAGAATAAGTAGGGTAGAGCAAATAGTTTACAACACAGAGCAAAATCTTTGCTAGATTACCTTGTGTGATCTAGAGGTTATGTTTGGGCTGCTATAAACAAAAATACTATAGACTGGGTAGCTTAAACAAGACATTTATTTTTTCTTAGCTCTGGGGCTGAGAAGTTCAAGATCAAGGTACCATCGGATTTAGAGTCTGGTGAAGTTCACCTTCCTTGATCATAGATAACTGTCTGGGGTCTCTTTTATAAGGGCACTAATCTCATGCATAGGGGTTCCTCCCTCATACCTAATGACCTCTAAAAAGGCCCCATTACCTAATGCCATCACACTGTGGGGGTTAGGGTTTCAACATATGAATTTTGGTACAACACAAACATTCAGTCCATAACAAGAGAGCAGCAATGAAATAACATGAAAGCAGTGGATACTGGGCACAGTGGTTGGAGTTATGGAAGAAAAGCACAGGCAGGGAATAGTTAGAAGGAAGAAGGAACAATATCACCAACTTTAGAATTTTGACTAGGTTTGCCTCTGAGTGCTATCATTTCTACTGAATATGTCATTATTTTTTTCTAACATGAATGGGTATACTGATATAGGAAAATGAAACATTAAATAATATTAAAAACTTTGTATTTTAGTTTATAAAGTGTAATAGAACTTTGATATTGCAGCAAATTTACCTAATTATGTTGTATTAAAGTGCATCCATATTCCTTGAGCACACATATTAATAACCTTAAGTAACCCACACTTTTTCTTGGTGCATAGAGCACACAAATGACTAGCATTTACAATGCTGCTAAAGTGACACTTGATGAAAGATGCAAAAAAACTTACACATGATTTTATTTTCTGACAAGCATTTAACATTAGGATTTTTTTTCTTATTTTTGCTCCTTCTTTTCTGCAATATTCTTACCTTTCTTGCTCCTGAGTCACTTTAATTGAAGAGAATTTGCCTTGTTGCTTTGCACATCTAAGTGGAGACCAGGTCCCATTGATTACTTTGGGTTGACAAATGGGACAAATGTTAGTTATCCTTTCTCTCTGTGTGTGTGAAGCCCAGGTACATTATGTCACTGTACAAAACTGCATATGAAATCAATAAACACAGGGAAAATGGCTATAAAACCACACTTCTTTAAGTCAAGGGAAAGTAAATTGCTTGTGCTGACCAGATAGTTCGGGATTTGTTGCCTGTTTCCATAAGAGAGATTTTCTTTCCAGTAACTTCAGGCTCAGGAATTATAGTTAGTCACCATAAGCCTAAAAGCCTGCTGCATTAATCTTTATGTATGTTCCTTTCCATTGCATCTTGCTTTATTTATGGAAATGATTTTGCTAGAGTAATACCATAAGCTATACAACTTGTTTTCATGAGGAATTGAAGTTTTAAAAAATAGATCAGGGGCTTCCCTGGTGGCGCAGTGGTTGAGAGTCCGCCTGCCGATGCAGAGGACGCGGGTTCGTGCCCCGGTCCGGGAGGATCCCACATGCCGCGGAGCGGCTGGGCCCGTGAGCCATGGCCGCTGAGCCATGGCCGCTGAGCCTGCGCGTCCGGAGCCTGTGCTCCGCAACGGGAGAGGCCGCAGCAGTGAGAGGCCCGCGTACCAAAAAAAAAAAAAAAAAAAAAAAAATAGATCAAAATAAAACTAGTGATGAGATACCATTTGAAAAGTACCCTTATTGGTTTTGATAAATGTTTCCCAGATTTTCTTAGAGGTTGGAAGTTTGGCTGTGTTTATAAAGCATCACTTAACACTAGTGATTTTTTTTGAAGTATAACATTTTGGACCATCACTTTTTTTGTCCTAATCCTGGACCCATCTAAAGGGTTTTATCTTGTACCATTTATTCTTCTCAAAGTAACAGCTATGAGAGCTTATCACGAAACAGAGCATGTGAATGTGATAGGAAAGGTTTTGAAAATTATATTCATCCCAAAATCTTCAAGAGAGAGAGAAAAAAAACAATATCTGATTGAAGTTGTGATTATAAAAATGCTGTCCATACAAATGTGAATTCATTTTATTAAAATTTCAAATGTAAAAACCCTCAGTGCAGTAAGTGCTTTGATCAATTTCTTGGGAATATCACTAATATGTCTCCAGCTGCTATAAATATCTTCTCACTAAGATGTTCATTGCTCCAGCCACCTCAGCTTATGGACTTGGCAGTAAGAATTTTAACTACATGCTGAGTAACTTTCATGAGTGAAGAATCTAATCCATATTTTGACCTAAGACTCAAGTCATAAACTTCCATCGAGTAGCAGATTAATGTGCCTTATATTCATTTTATCATTAATAGATTATTATTAATAACTTAATAATAGATTGAAATGAATTTCATTTGTTTAATTGCTCTTAATTTTATTATCAATTATTTATTTATTTTAAAAGATGAATTCACAGTTTTTGGAAGAAAGTTATTAGTAGATGCAGGAGTCCAGAGACCCACACATTCAGGAACATTCTCAGTCATTAAATAGGAAAAAAGTAGTAATAATCAAGGTTACCAACTCTAACAACTTTTAGCTGAAAACAATACCTTAAATTTATTCAGAGCTTACTAAATTCTGAGCATGTTATAAAGTTTTTACAACCATCTTTTTATTTAATCTTTACAGTAATTCTATACAGTAGGTATGATATTTCCATTTCATAGGTAAAGAAAAAAGGAGCAAAAAGCTAAGTTTATTACTCAAGGATTTACAGCGAAGCAGTGGCAAATTCAGTATTTAAAACAAATTTTTCTGATATTCAGAGCCCAGGTTTATTCCCCACATTTTCTCTAGATAAGGAAAGGCAATTCTAGCAAGGGTATTATTTTGATATGTTTATTGTGTATGTACAGTAAAGTTAAATTCCCTGCTAACACTTCATAGTTGGCATACAGAGAGGACATCTTGTTCTATAGCAGTACATGAGTGCACCTGATCTGCTAAGAGTAGGAGAAAAAAGCCTGAATTCAACCTAGAACATTGTAGCCATTCTACCTGAGCTGTGATGGTTATTCTGTGTTCTCCCATATCCATTCTATCATTTCCTGCCCTGCTCTTTGCCCCAAGAGTCCAAAGTTGTAGAGCCCTCTGGTTTCTGTTGGATTTGGCAAATGGAAGGAATCAACTGAAGATGAGAAGTCTGAAGGAAATAGTATCTAGGATATTATTTAAATCCTTTCCTCTTTGTGAAGGACTGTTGTTTTGGCAGTGGCTCACTTTCTATGACTGTGGCCCTAATCCAATTCTGTAAGGCCACAGCCTACACTCGCCACTTCAGGGATAGTAATGGCTTTATCTTATCTCCACCTCTGAAAAGCATCCTTTTATTAAATTCCCTTCAATTATCCCTTTGAGGGTACAACCTGTTTCTTCCTGGGATCCTAATGAACATATAATCCTTCAGAATAAATCAAGAAGCTTCTTCCCAAGAAGATGTTTATTTGTTTTAGCTGGTGTAGTCATGCTGCAAAAAGGAAGAACAAATACAGATTTTGTCTGGACAGGGCAAAATTGCAATATAAATCACTAATTCCAAAGTCTTACATGGTTGAATATGATTCTGGTCAGCATCCCTAACCAAAGGTTGTGATTCATGGAGTCTTAGACCTGGCTTAGTGGTGGGTTTTCTAGGAGGTGGAACTTTTATTAGAGTAAAGGATATCCATGTTTTAGATCAAGGGTCTATCCAAGATAATTTGAGGAATACTAAAAGGGATTAGGTAAGATGTCTCTGCTAAATATGCATATTTATGTGGGGCTCTATTCACCCCAGACATAATGAATATAGGACAAGACCTTTGTATCACATCTGGCACTGTGCTCCACTGGAACAAATTATTATTGATAGAGACAAGGCAGGGGCAGGCAAGGGCTCTTGTCAGGAGTGCAGCTGTGTCTTCTGAATGGAGAGAACCAAGAACTATTCCTCTGTAGTTAATCCTATACTCAGTGAGATTTCACATGTTAAACAACGAGCTTGATGACAGAATACCAATGACACTGAACTAAGGAGTGTGAACAGCACATCCAAAGAAGACAGAAGTGTCCCAAATGACCCTAGAAACACATTCTGCAACAATATAATGAAATTCATTAAATAGAGTTCAGGACAATATACTTAACCAGAAAGAAATTAAACTGAAGAAAGCTTTGCTGTGAATAAGGAAACCAGAAAAAAAGTTAGTGATGAGAATCTTTCAGAAAATGATTTTAAAATGATATGCAATAAATATATTAGCTGATGCAATATCTTTAATGGGTTCTAAATTAGAACATTATAAATATACAGTTTATAAATTATGTAAAAAGCAGTGTGGATAATATCGTCCCTTTAAGTGTTGTAAGATATTCCATATATTAAACCTTTGGTAAAATGCTGTTGTCTCAGTAATCTAATTTTACAAAATGAACCATCCCAAAATGTAGTGGCTTAAAACAACAACTCTTTTATTTGTCCATGATTCTGTGAGTTGGGCATTGGATTGGGTTCAGCTGGTAGTTCTTCTGCTCATCTCACCTGAGTCATGCATTCATCTGCAGTCTACTGGTGACTCCAGTAAGGACAGATGGTTCAAAGTAGCCCTACACATTTTGGGCATCTGGTGCATTGTTGGTAGAGTCTCTCTTTCCAGCAGTATCTCACCCTCAAGGTGCTTATCTCAAGCTTCTTTACAAGGTTACAGTAAGTTCTAAGAAAGTTAGAGCAGAATCTACAAGTACTCTTGAAGTCTGGACCTAGAAGTTGCACAGCATCAATTCTACCACATTTTCTTGGTCAAGGAATAATCTTCAGGGCCAGCTCAAATTCAAGCAGAGTGGAAACAGACTCTACCACTTGATGAAAAAAGTACTAGTGGTCACACTGCAAAGAAATATGTGTACAGATGTAAGAATTATCTGTGGCCACCTTTTGCAATGGACCACAGATACATATGAATCAGTTATTACTATTTATATGCATATTTGAATATAATTTTTAACTCAATAAATTATCAATCCTGAATAATATCCAGTCATTTAGGACTGAAAATTTTCTGTGTATGTGTTCCCAAAGGTGGGGGACATTTTAAAGTCTTCTCTCTTCCCACACATGCAAAATTAAAAGAAATCCCAAGGCTGTTCTTCTTTATTTTCATTTACAAACCTGCAGATTCTTTCTAGTTAAATGGAAAAAAAATTCCAATAAATTCTTTAAATTAAATAAAACTACAAATTCAGGTTATATTATATCAGTTAGTTACGTTTATCACATTTTCTTTAATTTATTAAAATTTGAAGTATTTTCATGACATCATGAGAAATGATGTTCATAAAAAGTGATCTGTAGTTGAAATATATTTAATAGACAGATTATGAGTCACACTTATAGGCACTTATAATTTAATGACTTCCAACTACTTATCATGTTCTGTGCCCCCAGCAAACAACTTATCTTGCTCTCCAAATTGTTTCTTCCTTCCTGTTCTTTGGATGGCAGTCACTGGAGCCAGAGGCTAACAGTGGAAGATATTTTAACAACAACATCTGCTTGCATTGTAAAATTAGACATGCATTAGTGACATTTTGCTTTTATTTAAAATTTAATTGTGAAGAAATGAGATGCATGGATAGCATTTTTTTAACACCTTTATTGGAGTATAGTTGCTTTACAATGTTGTGTTAGTTTCTTCTGTATAACAAAGTGAATCAGCTATATGTATACATATATCCTCATATCCCCACCCTCTTGCATCTCCCTCCCACCCTCCCTATCCCATCACTCTAGGTGGTCACAAAGCACCAAGTTGATCTCCCTGTGCTATGCAGCTGCTTCCCACTAGCTAACTTTTACATTTGGTAGTGTATATATGTCAGTTCTACTCTCGCACTTCGTCCCAGCTTACCCTTGCCCCTGCCCGCCACATTCTCAAGTCCATTCTCTACATCTGCGTTTGTCCTGCGCCTAAGTTCATCAGGACCATTTTCTTTTATGTCCCATATATAGTGTTATCATACGGTATTTGTTATTCTCTTTCTGACTTACTTCACTCTGTTTGACAGTCTCTAGGTCCATCCACCTCACTACGAATAACTCAATTTCGTTTCTATTTATGTCTGAGGAATATTCTATTGTATATATGTGCCACATCTTCTTTATCCATTCATCTGTTGATAGAGACGTAGGTTGCTTCCATGCCCTGGCTATTGTAAAGAGAGCTGCAATGAACATTGTGACACATGACTCTTTTTGAATTATGGTTTTCTCACGGTATATGCCCAGTAGTGGGATTGCTGGGTTGTATGGTAGTTCTATTTTTAGTTTTTTAAGGAACCTCCATATTATTCTCCATAGTGGCTGTATCAATTTACATTCCCACCAACAGTGCAAGAGGGTTCCCTTTTCTCCACACCCTCTCCGGCATTTATTGTTTGTAGATTTTTTGAGGATGTCCATTCTGACTGGTGTGAGCTAATAACACATTGTAGTTTTGATTTGCATTTCTCTAATGATTAGTGATGTTGAACATCCTTTTATATGTTTGTTGGCAATCTGTGTATCTTCTTTGGAGAAATGTCTATGTAGGTCTTCTGCCCATTTTTAGATTGGGTTGTTTGTTTTTTTGATATTGAGCTGCATGAGCTGCTTGTATATTTTGGAAATGAATCCTTTGTCAGTTGCTTCGTTTGCAAATATTTTCTCCCATTCTGAGGGTTGTCTTTTAATCTTGTTTATGGTTTCCTTTGCTGTGCAGAAGCTTCTAAGTTTCATTCGATCCCATTTATTTATTTTTGTTTTTATTTCTATATCTCTAGGAGGTGGGTCAAAAAGGATCTTGCTGTGATTTATGTCATAGAGTGTTCTGCCTATGTTTTCCTCTGAGAGTTTGATAGTGTCTGGCATTACACTTAGGTCTTTAATCCATTTTGAGTTTATTTTTATGTGTGGTGTTAGGGAGTGTTCTAATTTCATTCTTTTATATGTAGCTTCCCAGTTTTCACAGCACCACTTATTGAAGAGGCTGTCCTTTCTCAATAGTATATTCTAGATAAGGTAGATAAGATAATAGATAAGGTGACCATATGTGCATGGATTTATCTCTGGGCTTTCTATCCTGCTCCATTGATCTATACTTCTGTTTTTGTGCCAGTACTGTACTGTCTTGATTACCGTAGCTCCGTAGTATAGTCTGAAGTCCAGGAGCCTGATTCCTCCAGCTCCATATTTCTTTCTCAAGATTGCTTTGGCTATTTGAGGTCTTTTGTGTTTCCATACAAATTGTGAAATTTTTTGTTTTAGTTCTGTGAAAAATGCCATTGGTAGTTGGATAGGAATTGCACTGAATCTGTAGATTGCTTTGGGTAATATAGTCATTTTCACAATGTTGATTCTTCCAATCCAAGAACATGGTATATCTCTCCATCTATTTGTATCATCTTTAATTTCTTTCATCAGTGTCTTATAGTTTTCTGTCTACAGGTCTTTTGTCTCCTTAGGTGGGTTTATCCCTAGGTATTTTATACTTTTGTTGCCATGGTAAATGGGAGTGTTTCCTTAATTTCTTTTTCAGATTTTGCATCCTCAGTGTATAGGAATTCAAGAAATTTCTGTGCATTAATTTTGTATACTGCTACTTTACCAGATTCATTCATTACCTCTAGTAGTTTTCTGGTAGCATCTTTAGGAATCTCTATGTTTAGTGTCATGTCATCTGCAAACAGTGACAGTTTTACTTCTTTTTTGATTTAGATTCCTTTAATTTCTTTTCTTCTCTGATTGCTGCAGCTAAAAGTTCCAAAAGAATGTTGAATAATAGTGGTGAAAGTGGGCAACCTTGTCTTGTTCCTGACCTTAGTGGAAATGGTTTCAGTTTTTCACCATTGAGAACGACGTTGGCTGTGGGTTTGTCATATATGGTCTTTTCTATGTTGAGATAGGTTCCCTTTATGCCCACATTCTGGAGAGTTTCTATCATAAATGGGTGTTGAATTCTGTCGAAAGCTTTTTCTGCATCTACTGAGATGATCATATGGTTTTTATATTTCAATTTGTTAATATGTTTAATCACATTGATTGATTTGCATAAATTGAAGAATCTTTGCATCCCTGGGATAAACCCCACTTGATCATAGTGTATGATCCTTTTAATGTGCTGTTGGATTATGTTTGCTAATATTTTGTTGAGGATTTTTACAGCTACATTCATCAGTGATATTGGCCTGTAGTTTTCTTTTTTTATGCCGTCTTTGTCTGGTTTTGGTATCAGGGTGATGGTGGCCTCATAGAATGAGTTTGGGAGTGTTCCTCCCTCTGCTATATTTTGGAAGAGTTTGAGAAGGATAGGTGTTAGCTCTTTTCTAAGTGTTTGATAGAAGTTTCCTGTGAATCCATCTGGTCCTGGGCTTTTGTTGGAAGGTTTTTAATCACAATTTCAATTTCAGTGCTTATTGTTGGTCTGTTTATATTTTCTATTTCTTCTTAGTTCAATCTCAGAAGGTTGTGCTTTTCTAAGAATTTGTCCATTTCTTCCAGGTTGTCCATCTTATTGGCATACAGTTGCTTGTAGCAATCTCTCATGATCCTTTGTATTTCTGCAGTTCCATTGTTCCTTCTTTTTCATTTCTAATTCTGTTGACTTGAGTCTTCTCCCTTTTTTTTTTTTTGATGAGTGGGGGTAGAGGTTTGTCAATTTTGTTTATGTTCTCAAAGGACCAGCTTTTAGTTTTATTGATCTTTGCTAATGTTTCCTTCTTTCTTTTTCATTTATTTCTGATCTGATCTTTATGATTTCTTTCCTTCTGCTAACTTTGTGTTGTTTTTTTTTTTTTTTAATTCTCTGATTGCTTTAGGTGTAAGGTTAAGTTGCTTATTTAGGATGTTTCTTGTTTCTTCAGGTAGGATTGTATTGCTATAAACTTCCCTGTTAGACTTGCTTTGCTGCATCCCGTAAGTTTTGGGTGGTTGTTTTCATTGTCATTTGTTTCTAGGTATTTTTTGAGTTCCTCTTTAATTTCTTCAGTGATCTCTTGGTTATTTAGTAGCGTATTGTTTAGCCTCCATAGGTTTGTATTTTTTGCCATTTTTTTCCCCCTGTAATTGATATCTAGTCTCATAGTGTTATGGTCGGAAAATATACTTGACATGATTTCAATTTTCTTAACATTACCAAGGCTTGATTTGTGACCCAAGGTATGATCTATCCTGGAGAATGAGAATGTTCCATGAGCATTTAAGAAGAAAGTGTATTCTCTTGTTTTTGGATGGAATGTCCTATACATATAAATTAAGTCCATGTTGTTTAACGTATCATTGAAAGCTTGTGTTTCCTTATTTATTTTCGTTTTGGATGATCTGTCCACTGGTGAAAGTGGAGTGTTAAAGTCCCCTACTATGATTGTGTTCCTGTCGATTTCCCCTATTATAGCTGTTAGCATTTGCCTTATGTATTGAGGTGCTCCTATGTTGGGTGCATAACTATTTACAATTGTTTTATCTTCTTTTGGGATTAATCCCTTGATCATTATGTAGTGTCCTTCTTTGTCTCTCGTAATAGTCTTTATTTTAAAGTCTATTTTGACTGATATGAGAATTGCTAATCCCGCTACCTTTTGATTTCCATTTGCATGGAATATCTTTTTCCATCCCCTCACTTTCAGTGTGTATGTGTCCCTAGGTCTGAAGTGGGTGTCTTTTAGGCAACATACATGCAGGTCTTGTTTTTGTATCCATCCAGCCAGTCTATATCTTTTACTTGGAGCATTTAATCCATTATATTTAAGGTAATTATCAATATATATATTCCTCTTACCATTTTCTTAATTGTTTTGGATTTTTTATTGCAGTTCTTTTCCTTCTCTTGTGTTTCCTGCCTAGAGAAATTCCTTTAGAATTTTTTGTAAAGCTGCTTTGGTGGTGCTGAATTCTCTTAACTTTTCATTATCTGTAAAGGTTTTAATTTCTCCATCAAATCTGAATGAGATCCTTGCTGGGTAGAATAATCTTGGTTGTAGGTTTTTCCCTTTCATCACTTTAAATATGTCCTGCCACTCCCTTCTGGCTTGCAGAGTTTCTGCTGAAAGATCAGCTGTTAACCTTATGGGGATTCCCTTTTATGTTATTTGTTGCTTTTCCATTGCTGCTTTTAACATTTTTTCTTTGTATTTAATTTCTGATAGTTTGATTAATATGTGTCTTGGCATGTTTCTCCTTGGATTTATCCTGTATGGGACTCTCTGCACTTCCTGGACTTGATAGACTATTTCCTTTCCCTTGTTAGGGAAGTTTTCAATTATAATCTCTTCAATACTTTCTCAGACCTTTCTTTCTCTCTTCTTCTGGGACCCCTATAATTCGAATGTTGGTGCATTTAATGTTGTCTCAGCAGTCTGTGAGACTGTCCTCAATTCTTTTCATTCTTTTTTCTTTATTCTGCTCTGCAGTAGTTATTTCCACTACTTTATCTTCCAGGTCACTTATCCGTTCTTCTGACTCAGTTATTCTGCTATTGATTCCTTCTAGAGAATTTTAAATTTCATTTATTGTGTTGCTCATCATTGTTTGCGCCTTAGTTCTTCTAGTCCTTGTTAAACATTTTTTGTATTTTCTCCATTCTATTTCCAAGATTTTGGACCCTCTTTACTAGCATTTCTCTGAATTCTTTTTCAGGTAGACTGCATATTTCCTCCTCATTTATTTGGTCTGGTGGGTTTTTACCTTGCCCCTTCATCTACTGCATATTTCTCTGTCTTCTCATTTTCTTTAACTTACAGTGTTTGATGTCTCCTTTTTGCAGGCTGCAGGTTTGTAATTTCTATTGTTTTGATGTCTGCCCCCAGGGGATGAGGTTGGTTCAGTGGGTTGTATAGGCTTTCTTTTGGAGGGGACCGATACCTGTTTTCTGGTGGGTGGAGATGGATCTTGTCTTTCTGGTGGGCAGGACCATATCCAGTGGTGTGTTTGGGGTGTCTGTGAACTTTGTATGATTTTTAGGCAGCCTCTCTGCTAATGGGTGGGATGTGTTCCTGTCTTGCTAGCTGATTGGCATGGGCCATCCAGCACTGGAGCTTGCTGGCTGTTGGGATATAGATATACACATGTCTACTCTTTTTTTTAAGATTCTTTTCCTATATATGCCATTACAGAATATTGAATAGAGTTCCCTGTGCTATACAGCAGATTCTTATTAGTTATCTATTTTATGTATAGTTGTATGTATATGTCAATCCCAATCTCCCAATTTGTTCCTCCCCCCTTACATAAGTGTGTTTTCTACATCTGTAACTCTATTTCCATTTTGTAGGTAAGTTCATTGGTACCATTTTTTAGATTCCACAATTAAGCGATATCCTATATTTGTCTTTCTGTGTCTTACATATTTCACTCAGTATGACAATCTCTAGGTCCATCCATGTTGCTGCAAATGGCATTATTTTCCTTCTTTTTTATGGCTGAGTAATATTCCACTGTATATATGTACCATATCTTCTTTACCCATTCCTCTGTTGATGGACATTTAGGTTGCTTCCATGTCCTGGCTATTGTAAATAGTGCTGCAGTGAACATTGTCATGCATGTATCTTTTTGAATTATTGTTTTCTCTGAGTATATGCCCAGGAGTGGGATTGCTTTATCACCTTGTAGTTATATTTTTAGTTTCTTAAGGAACCTCCATACTACTTTCCATAGTGGCTGTACCAATTTACATTCCCACCAACAGTTTAGGAGGGTTCCCTTTTCTCCACACCCTCTCCAGCATTTGTTGTTTGTAGATTTTCTGAGGATGGCCATTCTGGTTGGTGTGAGGTGATACCTCATTGTAATTTTGATTTGTGTTTCTCTAATAATTAGTGATGTTGAGCATATTTCCATGTGAAAAACGGAGCTGGAGGAATCAGGCTCGCTGACTTTAAACTATACTGCAAAGCTACAGTCATCAAAACAGCATGGTACTGGCACAGAGAAAGACTTATAGATCAATGGAAGAGGATAGAAAGCCCAGAGATAAACCCATGCACCTATGGTCACCTAATCTATGACAAAGGAGGCAAGAACATACCATGGAGAAAAGACAGTCTCTTCAATAAGTGGTGCTGGGAAAACTGGACAGCTATATGTAAAAAAATGAAATTTGAGTACTGCCTAACAGCATACACAAAAATAAACTCAAAATGGATTAAAGATCTAAATGTAGGGCTAGACATTATTGGGAGAAAATATTTGGAAATGAAGCAACCAACAAGGGATTTATCTCCAAAATATATAAACTTCTCATGCAGCTCAATATCAAAAAAACAAAACAAAACATATAACTAAATCAAAAAATGAGCAGAAATCTAGATAGATATTTCTCCAAAGAAGACATACAACGAAATTCCTTAATCAAGTTTCTCATATTTCACTTTTTATTTAATATATGAGATAAAATACATGTATACAAATTTGGTTTTCTAGACATTAATTATATATTATTGTTTACTTCATTCTCTGTGAAGGAAATATCCTTAGGAAAAACCACAAAATACTTCCTCAACCCAAATGAGAAAATATGCTAGATTCATCTCTCTATTTTACAATACCTACAAAACTAATTCTTGGAAACTATGTGCCCAGATCTGATTCAAACCCAAACTTTAGTGCATACAGTTTGAACCATTGTTGAATACTTTGTTTATATTTGTAGTTTTTTAAATTAAGGTATAGTTGATTTACAATGTTGTGTTAGTTTCAGGTGTACAGCAAAGTGATTCAGTTTCATATTCTTTTCCATTATAGGTTATTACAAGATATTGAATATAGTATAGTTCCCTGTGGTATACAGTAAGTACTTGTTGTTTATCTATTTTATATTTAATAGTGTGTATCTGTTAATCCCAAGCTCCTAATTTATCCCTCCCCCCACCTTTCCCTTTTGGTAACCAGAAGTTTGTTTTCTATGTTTGTAATTTTAAAAGTAGGAAGAAGTTTCCTGGTGAAAGTTGCTCTTACATATTAATTGAGTTTTAAGTATAGTTACATGTTGACTCATTTACACATTGGTTTCTGAATTTATTGATTTTTTTCTTTTTATTGTTGTAAAATACAGGAGAAAAATAAACTATAAAGAATAATTGGGGGAAAACCCCTTACTCATTTGACTTCTAGAGAGAAATGTCAACTTTATCGAATAGGAAATAGGTCAGCTTCAGAAAAAAACAACAAACAAACAAAACCAAGCAAAAAGGATGCTGTGGTCAATGTAATTTGGAGTAACAGTGTACATTTTGTTTCCTATTAAGATTGAAGCATAAGCTACCACATTAGAGGTTCTGAAAAGTCTCACAGAAAAGAAACCTATCTTTTGTTAGTTTAACTTAGCATTTTCCAAATATTTTATCATCACAGAACACCTTTTTCTCATAGCTGCTATTAATATCCTGAGGCACAAATATTTCTCTGGACTCTTGGGAAATTCTCAGAGATGACAAAAATGTCTTAGTTTGAAAACTTAAAAGCTGCTCTTCTACAGTAAAGTTTTGTAGAGTCTGATTATTTGGAAGCATATTCATTTTAAAGTTGTCAACATTTCATCTCTGGAATGTAAAAGTATTGACTGAACTTATTATTCATGCAGAACAACCCGAGAGAATAATTTTAACAAGTGCAATTAAGTCAGATGCATGAATTAATTTCAAACAACAAGCTATTTTTGGAAAAGGAGCATTTGAAAAAAGATGTCGAAGATATCATGGTGGCTTAATTAATAATTACCCTAAATTGATTCTGGGAAAAATAATATATGTATAAGGAAATTTAGACTGTCTACTTTCAATCATAATAAGATGTGTATGGACACTCTTAAGGAGCAATAGCTAGAATTAAAAATTACGGGTGCACCAACATAACATTGAACTTCACATCCATTTCAGTAACCTATAAATTCAAATAGGTTAACATTTATTGAATGAATTTATTGAATGTCTACTATGTGCCATTCCCCATGTAGGCTTTATATCAGTTTGTTCCCTATGCTTGACTTCACATCACTTTATTTTATTTTAGTATCAGCACTCAGAAGTTATTCTCAGTACAGACAAGAAATCTAAAGTTCATAGAAATTACTTGCCTTGTAAAAAGCTTCATAGTTATTAAATGATAGAGTCAAAATATAGAGCTAGGTGTTCTTGCACCACCTCCAGGGATCTGTCCACATGACTGCAGTATTCTGCTAATAGATTTTTTCATGCGTGAGATTTTGGTGTATTTCTGTTAAGAATGCATGCTCTGGGCTTCCCTGGTGGCGCAGTGGTTGAGAGTCCACCTGCCGATGCAGGGGACACGGGTTCGTGCCCCGGTCCGGGAATAATCCCACATGCCGCGGAGCGACTGGGCCCGTGAGCCACGGCCGCTGAGTCTGCGCGTCCGGAGCCCGTGCTCCGCAATGGGAGAGGCCACAACAGTGGGAGGCCCGCGTACAACAAAAAAAAAAAAAAAAAAAAAAAAGAATGCATGCTCTGAAGACTAACTGACTGGGTGCAGACTCCGTTGCTGCCATATCATTATGTGTGACTTTGGGGACATAGTTTCTTTGAACATGGTGTCTTCCTTATTAAATGAGAATAACCATTAAGAGGATTGTGTTAATAAATATGAAGTACTTAAAACAGTACCTAGCACATAGTAAACGTTCTCTTAATACTAGGCAAAACAATTTTAGTAACTTTGGAATGTGTTTTTTTTTTTAATTTGGGAATCAACTAGTTACTTCTTTTTTTTTATATTGTTTTCAATATTTATGAATTTTATTTATAAACATTGTTTAAAGATTCCAAAAACTCTACATTTGTGTTTTCTTATTATACTTTAAAGGTTACTGATTTCAACATTTTGAATTTATTCTTTAGGGATTTTCTCCTACACTTCTAAATACCTTGCAATTCATTGTTATTTCTATCTTTTAACACTGTAAGAATTGTCATTGGACTCCCATGATAGGAGTATTAATATTTAGCTTTCTGTCATACAGCTACCTCTACATTACATATTCATGCTTCTAATTTCCACATTATCCCAGTATAAACACAGAATTTTTTTGTCAATTCTATATTCAACTTTATATGACACAATGCTATTCATAGCTGAGCCATATATGGAGTAATCTATGAATAACTCTTCCTTTACTGCACAATTTTTGTTTTCCTTGGAGTTAATGATTACTTCCATTTTTCTGCTTGGTTTTCTATATACTTATCACTAATTTATCCTCCTATTCTTTTTCAGTTGTATAATTTTCTCTTTAATGTACTAAACACTTTCCGTACAGTATTCTATGAGCTTTCATCTTGAAAATCTCTTTCAGAGCCTCTTTTTTGGGGGGCAGGACAGGAATACCCTTTATCATCCTAAGGTTTTTCCTTTGCATCAGAATCCATGATTTCTGTGTTTACTCCCTTGGTTTGATGAAGTAATCCTCCCATGACTTTCTAAAACAAGTGTATTAGAGGTAAATTTTTGAGACATTGCCTGTATAAAAATGTCTGTATTTTGCTCTCACATTTGAATAATAGTTTAGCTTGGTTATATTCTAATTTGAAAGTTATTTTTGACTAAAAATTTTCTATTATTTTTTAGCTTCCAGTGCTTCTGCTAAAATGTCCAAAAGAATAAAATGTTCTTATATCTTTGACCTTTTTACTAAGACATTTTTTCTCTCTCTGAAAACCTTTTCTTTGCCTCCAATGTTCTGAAGTTTCACAGGAATGTCTTTTTTGTATCCATTTTCATCTAATGCAGTAGCACTGGATAATTTAATAAATACCAGTTATGCCATACTGATATAGACAAATAAAAGCATTCTCTACATCTTTTAATTAAGACATTTCCTCAAATCATTTTGTCATAGATTTGATAATTTCTTATTCTTCTCTCTTGGATGCTAGATCTTTTAAAGTTCTCTTCTACTGTTCTTATCTTTCTCTCCTATTTTTTTCTTTAATTTTCTATCATCTGAGAGATTTCATCAACTGTATCTACCCACTGTTTTATTGAATTTTTCCACTCTCATCATTTTAATTTTCATGGAATATCCTTTTGTTCCATAAATACTATTTTTATAGTATTGTTATCTTGTTCATAGCTCAATATATTTTCATATCTCTCTGAGGTTATAATTAGCATTTTTAATTTTTTTCTTTCATAGACTTACAAAGAAGTTGCAAAAATAGTAGAGTGTTCTCATATACCTACATTCATTTTCCCCTAAGGCTAACATCTTTCATAACCATTGCACAATGATCAAAACTAAGAAATTGACATTAATAAAATACTATAAATTAAACCACAGACTTCATTCTGATTTTACCAGATTTTTTTTTCTCTAATATCCTTTATCTCTTATAGAATTCCGCACAACACGTAATCATCATGTCTCCTTAGTCTCCTCAGGTTTGTGACAGTTCCTCAGTCCTTCCTTTTCTTTTATGACCTTACTTTTAAAGAGTCATTGATCAATTGTTTTGTAACATACCACTTGATATGGGTTTATGTGATGGTTTCCTTTGATTAGATTGAGGTTGTGGGTTCTGGAGGAAATTATTAAGGTAATGTGTCCTTCTCAGTATATCATCTCAAAGATACCTGATATTGATCTGTCTTATTACTGATGACACTTACCTTGATTACCTGGGTAAGTGGTATCTGCCTGTTTTATCCACTGTAAAAGTACTTTTTTCTTTTCTTTTTTTAAAGCTTTGTAGTCAATAAATATTTTAGGGGAGATTGCTTGAGACTGCAATATCCTGGTTCATCTCAAACATTTGGATCTTAATTTAGCTTCCATTGCCAAGGGTAGATATCACTCATTGTTTTCTTTATGTATAATTGTGATGTTTATTTTTCTCATACCATCTTCATCTAATAATTGGAATTGTTTTACAAGGAAGAGTTGTGTCTTCTCTTCCATTTCTTATTTATTTAATTATTTATTTATATAAGTACAGACTCATGGATATTCATTTTATTCTTTCAGTTTAATCCAATACTATTATGATTTATTTTCTTGCTCTGATTGTTCTAGCTTTGGTCCTTGGCCATGGCATCATATTGGTTTTAGTGACTTTTAGCATGCATTCACCTATTTTTGAGCACTTTCTTACTCTAAAAAGTGCATAATGTATACAAAGAGCACAACAAGATGTTCCAGGCTCATGATGTGTTTACACCATCCCAGCCCTGGAATCAACAACTCTTCCAAGGAGCCTTAGTTACACTTACTGAATAATGGTATTTAGAAACTAAATCTTGGCCTTAAGTCTACCATTGCTTGTAGGACCTCGCAGTGGACCGACCTTGAAAATATATTTATACGTAAAAAGTTATGCTTACACAGGTATACACACACACACACACACACAAACACACATGTATCTATATCCCTGGATCTGCCCTTTGGCCTCCTCCTTCCCCTCTAGTGTGCACTGTGCATCTCCATTATGTGTTAACCAGACTTCTCCAATAGAAGAAATACCTGCTCAGCTATAAAGATCAATTTTTTCTCCTTCTGGCATTAGCCATGTAACTCCTTAGAAGATAACATACCTTTTACAATCCTACAAAGGGTCACAATGACTTACCACTTGTACGTGCAGACATCTTTGGTAAACTTTATATGTAATAATGCCAATATATCATTTCCCTTAAAGTTGGGATTGGTACAGAACAGACTGGTCAGATGACCTGGGGAAATACTGGGCCGCACCTAATGGAAATTCTTAGTTAAAATACTTCCTTGTAGGAATGCAAGGATTCTTCAGTATATGCAAAACAATCAATGTGATATACCATATTAACAAATTGAAGGAGAAAAAACATATGATCATCTCAATAGATGCAGAGAAAGCTTTTGGCATAATTCAACACCCACTTATGATAAAAACCTTCCAGAAAGTAGGCATAGAGGGAACTTACCTCAACATAATAAAGGCCATATATGACAAACCCAGAGCCAACATCATCCTCAATGGTGAAAAACTGAAACCACTTCCACTAAGATCAGGAAAAAGACAAGGTTGCCCGCTGTCACCACTATTATTCAACATAGTTTTGGAAGTTTTAGCCACAGCAATCAGAGAAGAAAAAGAAATAAAAGGAATCCAAATCAGAAAAGAAGAAGTAAAGCTGTCACTGTTTGCAGATGACATGATACTATACACAGAGCATCCTAAAGATGCTACCAGAAGACTACTAGAGCTAATCAGTGAATTTGGTAAAGTAGCAGGAAACAAAATTAATGCTCAGAAATCTCTTGCATTCCTATACACTAATGATAAAAAATCTGAAAGTGAAATTAAGAAAACACTCCATTTAACATTGCAACAAAAAGGATAAAATACCTAGGAATAAACCTACCTAAGGAGACAAAAGACCTGTATGCAAAAAACTATAAGACACTGATGAAAGAAATTAAAGATGATACAGATAGATGGAGAGATATACCATGTTCTTAGATTGGAAGAATCAACATTGTGAAAATGACTCTACTACCCAAAGCAACTACAGATTCAGTGCAATCACTGTCAAACTACCACTGGCATTTTTCACAGAACTAGAACAAAAAATTTCACAATTTGTATGGAAACACAGAAGACCCTGAATAGCCAAATCAATCTTGAGAAAGAAAAAGGGAGCTGGAAGAATCAGGCTCCCTAACTTCAGACTATACTACAAAGCTACAGTAATCAAGACAGTATGGTACTGGCACAAAAACAGAAATGTAGATCAATGGAAGAGGATAGAAAGCCCAGAGATAAAGCCACACACATATTGTCACCTTATCTTTGATAAAGGAGGCTAGAATATACAGTGGAGAAAGGACAGCCTCTTCAATAAGTGGTGCTGGGAAAACTGGACAGCTACATGTAAAAGAATGAAATTAGAACACTCCCTAACACCATACACAAAAATAAACTCAAAATGGATTAAAGACCTAAATGTAAGGCCAGACACTATCAAACTCTTAGAGGAAAACATAGGCAGAACACTCTATGACATAAATCACAGCAAGATCCTTTTTGACCCACTTCCTAGAGATATAGAAATAAAAACAAAGATAAACAAATGGGAGCTAATGAAACTTCAAAGCTTTTGCACAGCAAAGGAAACCATGAACAAGACAAAAAGACAACCCTCAGAATGGGAGAAAATATTTGCAAATTAAGCCACTGACAAAGGATTAATCTCTGAAATTTACAAGCAGCTCATGCAGCTCAATATCAAAAAAAACAAACAACCCAATCCAAAAATGGGCAGAAGACCTAAATAGACATTTCTCCAAAGAAGATATACAGATTGACAACAAACACATGAAAGAGTGCTGAACATCATTAATCATTAGAGAAATGCAAATCAAAACTACGATTAGATATCATCTCACACTGGTCAGAACGGCCGTCATAAAATCTACAAACAATTGCTGGGAAGGGTGTGGAGAAAAGGGAACCCTCTTGCACTATTGGTGGGAACGTAAATTGATACAGCCACTATGGAGAACAGTATGGAGGGTCCTTAAAAAACTAAAAATAGAACTACCATACAACCCAGCAATCCCACTACTGGGCATATACCCTGAGAAAACCATAATTCAAGAAGAGTCATGTACCATAATGTTCATTGCAGCACTATTTACAATAACCAGGACATGGAAATGACCCAACTGTCCGTCGACAAATGAATGGATAAAGAAGATGTGGCACATATATACAATGGAATATTACTGAGCCATAAAAAGAAACAAAGTTGAGTTATTTGTAGTGAGGTGGATGGACCTAGAGTCTATCATACAGAATGAAGTAAGTCAGAAAGAGAAAAACAAATACCGTATGCTAACACATATATATGGAATCTAAAAAAAAATGGTCATGAAAAACCTAGGGGCAAGATGGGAATAAAGATGCAGACCTATTAGAGAATGGACTTGAGGACATGGGGAGGGGGAAAGGTAAGCTGGACCAAAGTTAGAGAGTGGCATGGACATATATGCACTACCAAATGTAAAATAGATAGCTATTGGAAGCAGCTGCATAGCACAGGGAGATCAGCTCGGTGCTTTGTGACTACCTAGAGGGGTGGGATAGGGAAGGTGGGAGGGAGGGAGATGCAAGAGGGAAGAGATATGGGGATATATGTATATGTATAACTGATTCACTTTGTTATAAAGCAGAAACTAACACACCATTGTAAAGCAATTATACTCCAATAAAGATGTTAAAAAAACTTACTTATGATTTTATTAATGTTACTAGCTATGTTACTTGTATTCTGCCTATTTTACACGATTATTGTTTCTTGCATTACCAAATGTGTGACTGAAACTCAGATAAAAATAATGACGTTTAGGAAACTTGAAAAGATTGACCAAATATATAGTCCTATAAGGGCAATGATTCTGATAGTGTAACTCTAGATACAGGAAGAAGTGACAAGAGGGAACCATTTCCCATGACAGAGTAGTAAGACAGGCAGTCCAGAAGCTTTCTGATTACTATTAACAGGGCCTAGTCCAGTGAAAGCACATTGAGTGACTTATGAATTAAATCCTTGCCTGAGTTGGGAATGAGCATTCCTAGGGCCATGGGACAAACTGGTGAAAAGATACCTCCCAAACCTTGGTTGAAATTAAGACCAAAAGGAAAGAGATTGTAAAATAAAGAATGTTGCCCACCATCCAGCTCTAAAATAATTAAATCGTTAGCCACTGCAGTTGCTAACCTAAAAAGGAATTCAGAGTGAAGATCAGGTTGAGGCACTTTGTGCTCTGGGAAAACTAGCAGAGCAGGCCTTCAGATAGTTAGGTATTTTCAGGAGAAATTTTTTTATGGCCCTGGATTCCTGCATCTTTCCATACTTAGAAAAGCACTAAAACCATTAACTAAAATGTCTCTTCCTTACGAGTAGCAGCAACTTTCTACTGAGATGTGTGCTTGGTTGCATGTATCCCCTCCACCAAAATCACATATATATTGACCTCCCTACTTACCTGTTCAGAACAATTCTTAGAGCTCTCTGAGAATCTGTCTTCTGGGTTATAATTCTCAATTTGGCTTGAATAAAAATTTTTATTTATTTCTTAGATTGACTGTTGGTTAGTTTTTTTTGGTCAACATTTAAAATCATTAATTTATATCAATAGCTGCAATTCTAACCCAACACCACAGAATCCATCTAGCCTTTTCCTTTCCATATCTGTAAAGTTTTTGTCCAAAACAGGAAATCACTCTCACTTTGCAGTATCTACAGTACATTTATTTATTTGTTCAGTCCTACTGTATATGTAAAGTAGTTCTAAACTATACTCCTGTGACAAACAAATCTGTTAACTGGAGTACAGTATTTGTACACTGTTCTTTTTGTTATTAGCTGTATAGAACCTAATAAAGGTGCTGTTTTCCAAAGTAATTTACTGCATTAGTTTCCTAAGGCTGCCATAACTAAGTACCAAAACTGGATAACTTAAAACAACAGAAATTTATTGTCTCACAGTTTGGGGGGCTATAAGTCTGAAATCAAGGTGACTAAGGGGCCATATTCTCTCTGATGGCTTTAGAGGGGTAATCCTTGCTTGCCACTTCTAGCTTATAGTGTTTGCCAGCAGTTCTTGCTATTCTTTGGCTGGTAGATGCATCACTCTGGTCAATACGGCCCTCTTCTCCCTGTGTGTCTTCAAATTGTCTTCCCTCTGTGTATGTCTTTCTCTATGTCCAAATTTTTTTTTTTACGAGGCCACCAATCATTGGATTAGGCTCCACCCCGATGGTCTCATTTTTACTTGATTGGGTCTGTAAAGACCCCATTTCCAAATAAGATCACATTCACAGGCACTGGAGGTTAGGACTTCAACATATCTTTTCTAGAGGACACAATTCAACTTCTTCAGTATGGTTATATCATTCATATGTAATACAGTTAGATTCATTTGTTACAGTTTATATTCTATTTTGGATTCCACTTACATCCAAGTGATTTTTTTAAACTTGTATATACAATAAACTTTCTTCTTTATGATGTACAGTTGTATGCATTTTGACAAATGCATAAAGTCATACAACCACTACCACAGTCATAATACAGAACAGTTACATCATCCTCGCAGATTCCCTCCTGCTGCTCTTTTGTAGCTCCCTCACCCTTGCCACTAACAATTTTTTTGAAGTTTCATTTTCCCTATATTCACTCTTTCTTCCAAGGTTTTATTTTTTGTTTGGTGTTTCTGTTTGTTCTAGCTTCTGTCTTTGATGTTACAGGAATTCCCTAAGTCTGGTGACCTGTGGCTATCTGTTCCTATTTGATTTGGGCAGCCAAATGCTGATTAGAAGTTCTATCTATGTGATACTGGGTGGTGCTAATAAACTGTGGGTTCCAGAGTAGGGTGATTCTTTGGGCCATTCCCTTGCTAGAATCCCTGATGTTAGTATACTTTCTCTTAAACTAATCTCATTTTCTAGAGAAAGCACTTCTAAATTAATGCTAAGAAGACCTAATTCTATCTGTACCCACACAATTCTGGAGTCTGGCAGAGATGAACAAGTAAAGCGTCACAGACACAGTATATGTATAGCACTTACTTTATTCCCAAATTTTCAGAATGATAATCCCATTCTCAACTGTGCCTGGTATGCTCCCATACAAGAGACTTTCAGCATAATTTCTCTTTAGACAGTGAATACTGTTATGGGTTGAATTGTGTCCCCTCGAAATTCATATGTTGAAATCCTAATACCCAGTACATCAGAATGTGACCTTATATAGAGACCGGATCTTTACAGAAGTAATCAAGTTAAAATGAAGTCATTAGGTTGTGCCCTAGTTCAGTGTGACTGATCTTATAAAAAGGGGATATTTGGACACAGAAACATGCACAAGGAAAGACAATGTGAAGACACAGGGAGAATACCAATGAAGATAGAGGCAGAGATTGGGGTGATATATCTACACACCAAGATATATGAAGATTGCCAGCAAACCACCTGAAGTTAGGGGAAATCCTTCCCTCAAAGCCCTCAGAAAGAACTGACCCTGAACACCCTGATTTTGAACTTCTAGCCTCCAGAACTGTGAGACAGTATACTTCTTTTTTTTTTTTTTTTTGCAGTACGCAGGCCTCCCACTGTTGTGGCCTCTCCCGTTGTGGAGCACAGGCTCCGGACGCGCAGGCTCAGCGGCCATGGCTCACGGGCCCAGCCACTCTGCAGCATGTGGGATCTTCCCGGACCGGGGCACGAACCCATGTCCCCTGCATCAGCAGACGGACTCTCAACCACCACGCCACCAGGGAAGCCCGACAGTATACTTCTAATGTTTAAGCCACTCCATGTGTTTTGTCATAACAAAACAAATATAGTATCTAAAAGTAACTAGCAATATAGAGATAATTCAACTAATGCCAGTACCTCAGCAACATTCTTAAGTGAACACAGGAAATAAATAAATAGATGTAGTATTCTCATGTAAATAAAGGAGCATACTAGTATATTAAGTGTCACGGTAAAAGTTCCATAGTAATTTTCAGGGGTAGCATTCCAAACTCTGTTCTAGTTTCCCAGAGGATAGGAATCTTAGACCAAGGGAACTAGGATATTTGGAAGGGATCCTGACACAGGATTCGTAATACAGGAATTGAGCTGTTCATCCAATTGACCAGAAAGACCCTTTGTCACAAAGAAGAATCAATAATTTTTGGTATTAGAATTAGCGTCAAATAAGACATTCATCATTTATTGAGTATCCATCATATGTTCAAGCATTCTGCTAGGTTCAGAGGGCACAAGAATAAATGACTCCTGGCTTTCCCGTTCAAGAGCTAACAATCTATTTGGAAGAAAGTGATAAAAATGTCATAAAAATATCTGTCAACTGGTAACAAAGTAGAAATAATTGGAAATAAGTAAAATAATTCCAGACACAGTGAGAATGTATCTAATTCTCAGATATATTCTCTCCTGCTTCAGATGCAGCAGGAAACTGTATATGTGTACTGTTTCTAATTGTCAACATGAATTTGTACTGAGCCATTAGAATACTTTCTGGAGCTCCTTACATCTTTTTTTTGATAGAGCAGTTTTGTTGTTTGGGCAAAACTGTGGTCATTGGAATTGAATAAAGTCTGAGTGAGTAATTCATTACAATATCCCTTCTCCAGAGTTTGCTATGTGCCTGACACCCAAGGCACAAGTGTTGGTGGGTGATTTATTTGTTCCTGCTGTCTAGCAGCATTTTTATTATAAGTGCAAACATTATTTATGCAGGCCAAGTTATAATTAGAATATTATTGCTTGCTTAGTGTCCTTTTTTAAAAATTCTACAAAAATAGATACCCTCCAAGTCTTAACTTAAGAAAACTCTCCCTATGGCCCCCACCATACAGATTGGTTGCATTTAACCCAGATTGGTTGCATTTAGGTATATAACAGGATTTGTCACATTATATTATTGTTAGTTGTTTCTCATTCTTTGTTTTTAAATGCAGTGCATGGTGAGGGGAAGTAACTTCTTTTGCACTTCAAAATATGTTATTTTTTTGAGAGCCCAGTATATTGCTTTGTGTGGAGGACCCACACCATAAAGTGCATCCTTCTGTTGTTGGACAAACTAATATAACCATCCAGTGTTTCCTGAGGGACAGTTGCTTCCTGGAAGGGAGAGTGTCAATGAAAAGATCTTTTAACTGTTTCTTAAATAGACTTCCCCAAATTCACTAGATTATAGTCCCATCTTGACAGTTACTTCCAGAAATACCTGGTGCTGTTTAACCTTTCCCTTTGGGGGATTCTGCTTCTCAGAATCTTGCTGCCATGAGATTCAACATTCTTGGTTCTATTTAATCAGTTATCATTTTCCAACTTCCAGATGTATATTGGAAATTCTATTTAGCCTTTTGAATTTATGACTGAAAGATAGAAACCAATCTTTCTATTATATCATTTTTGTGGGGTTTGAGGAAGGAGTGAAAGCTGATACATGAGTTCAACCCCCCAACTTTAACTGGAAGGCTGTCTTTTTTCCCCCTAAACAGATGGTTGAAGTTTTCCCCAAATTCTTTATCATAGGAAGCAAATATTACAGTGGAAAGAACTCAGGAATCAGAGATAAACATGGGCCTGAATTATGACTTCATGTGATTCCAGCTTTAATGTAGATGACAAATATGGAAAGAGGAGGCCAAATGTAGGGAGAAAATATCAGAGGTTATTGCATTAATTCATGTAAGACAAATTGAGGACCCAGGTAGGGGTTGTAAGAGTGAGTTCAAGAGAAATAAAAAAGATGTGAGAAATACGTAGGAGGTAAAATATTTGTAGAACAAATGAGTGAATGGGAATATAGGGAGTCAAGTGTGGCTTCATTTTTTCTGGTTTGGGAAATTGGGAGGATGTTAACGTCATTCTCTGGGAAAGGAAACAGAAAGAAGAAATGCTTTAGGGAAGCTTCTGAGTTTAGTTGAGGTTGTTTTCATCTTGTATTGAGTACTAAGTAAACCATATTTACAGGTGTCTGTGTACGTAAATCGGGAAAATTGGAGAGTGTGATATTCTAAAGATAAATACTTGAGAGTTTTTAGTATGTAGATTGACATTTGAAGCCAGGAATGTAGATTTATCACCCAGAAAGAGTAAGAAGTTGAGAAGAAAGGTGAGAAGAGAATTCTAGGATCTACCATCATTCAAGGTATGGAGTTTTCTCTCTTCTTTATGTTCAACTTCCATACTGAGAAACTTGGACTAGCCTGTGAAGAATAATTGACTTCTCCATAAGAATCACTGAGAAGAGCGCAATTTTCGCTTTTGGCGAGGATCCTGCATAGAGTGATGCTCAAATTTCTTGCTTCAGATGAAAGAAAGCAAAGTAGCAACATTCTTTAACATGATAAAGTTGTCACTAACCTCTTTTCACATTCTCTCAACATTTAACTGTCTCAAGAAAAATGTTCGTTGCAAAAAATTTAGAGAAAAACAAAAATTATAAGAAAATAAAACCATAATTTGTAATCCCATCACATAGAGTAAAAGATTTTAATGCTTTGTTGTATTTTCTCTGGACTTTCATATCTCATATAGTATGTTTAATAAAATAGTTATTATATTCTATATGCAGTCTTATACCTACTTTATCATTTAGCATTGCATATTGTAAATTTTCTCAGAATTATCTTCAAATAATACTTTGTTTTCAGAAGAAAATATGCAAAGGATTTAATACTATTCTGATGTAACTTGTAAAAAAAACACTTTGGGAGTGAAGGTCTAGTTTTCCATAATTTGTCTCATTCTTGAAATTTAAGCTATTTGGATAACATTTACACATTTACAGTATTTTTTCTTGGTCAATGTTTATAGCACCTCATGTTTTCACTTTTAAAAGTAAGAAGATTCTCATTTGTCTGCATTGTTTGTAAGGTACCCACTGAATACTAGCAAATATACTGACTAAAGAGTATAGTAATGAATAATAGAACTATGGACTAACAGCTGCTTTTAACTAACATTCTTTCAATTCTTTATAAGCTTTGGTACTGATCCTTGCACACATTTGACAGTTCATTGCTCACCTTTGAGAGGTACATTAACTCTTTCAAGTCCCAGGGGCACCATTTAGTAAATGACTTCTTTAGTGCTCTAAATGTACCTTAGTGCTCTGAAAGAGACACATTAATCTTCAGAACATCCCATGAATACATAGGTCAGGAAATGGAATTTTCTTGATTTTCTCAGCTCAGAACATTATAAAGCTTACATGATTTCACAGGCAATTCTCATTGGATTCTATTTGCCTAAGTTCCTAAGTATTGCCCAAATTCAAGACCTAAAAAAGAAGAATTATTCACTCAGAAGACATTTTCAGTTGAATTCCTAGAGTAACTGGAAGGAGAAACCCTAATTCATAAATCTGATTGCATTATCAGATTCAAAGTGACTTACTACAGAAACAGCTTCCTTTAGTCATTCAAGGAGAATGAAGATAAAACTTCAAAGGAGAATGAAGATAAAACTTGGACTTACAATTGGAATTTGCTGGTTACTGAACAAAAGAAGAATACTCTATGACATAACCCAAAAGGAAAAAAAATTCTTACTTTCATAAATTCATTTTATAGGACATAAGGTAATTTCATATGTTTCTAAGTTAAAGTGAAATATAATCAGTATGAGAAATTTATAGACTACTCTATTTAAAACTGTGGGTGTTTTTTTCCTTTCAGTTTTTCTGCTTATCTATTACCAAATTTGTCACAGTGCAAAGATATTATATCTCTTAGATTTAGGTTAATACTTTTTTGTTCTTCTTCTGATTTTGAACACCTAAATCATAGGAAAAAATACAAGAAATTCCTATGCTTTTTCTTATTAATATTGTCTACTTTTAAATTTAGTCAGATTCTATACTAAGGGAGTTTAACCTTCCCAAATATTGCAACTCTAGGAGGAATGAAAACACAGGTCTTCAAAGAATGCCTTCTGTGGAATGAGAAAGTGCATATAAAATTCTTAGACTAATTACCACCACATAATTAAGGCCCACTCATGTTAGCCAAAATTTTTGAAAGTAAAAAAAAAAAAAACAATATTGGAATATATTCTAATTGTTTGACTCTAAATATTTCTGAAAACATTTTTTTCTGAATGTAAGAGGACTGAACCATGAAGCCCATCAAGCTATCTCAGTAGCATGTCTAAGAGAAAGAAAATGCAAAGAAGAATATTGCTAAGCCCTGAAAATCCAACCTTGCTGTGAGGATAGCTCCTAAGGAAGGGATGGGGAAGTGGTCTTCAGGTTCTATTGCAATGTGCAAAGGAGAATATCAAATTCTAGTTAACCCCGGGCCAGTGCCCAGAGTCTTATGGTAGAGAAGATGCATAGACTCTGAAGAAGTCTCCAGACATTTCCAGGGATTCACAAAGGTGAGGCAGCAGGGTAGTCACAGAATATCTAGCCATTCTGAAGAAGAACCACCACTCTAGATAAGAATTTAGAGGATCAGATCCAGCACCTGGTAACCAGGAATAGTTAGGAATTAGTATGTCAAGAAAAAAATTTAGACTGGAGAATTCTTCATTTCTTTTGCAGAAAACCTGGAATGCAAAGAGGATATTGATACAGATAACCATTCAGAGAAACTGGTAAAATGCATTTTGATGAGAGATAGGAAGAAAGCTTTCACTCAGTGGGCACAGAAATTCCACAATATGAAGATCATAAAACTAGTTCCATTACTGATGGGTACGCAATCAGTATGTCTCCTGCTTACCTGCAGATATTTGTGTCTTAGTTAAGTGAGTTGAGACTTCAAAAAAATCAACCTAAAGAGCATTTTACTTAGGTGATTGTGTCCAAAACACTCTTATTTGATCTAGTATTCCTAATACTACCTTGTGACAATAAATGCATTGTGTGGTAGCTATTCTACATATATTATTTTAATTCTTATGATAACCGCAATGTAGTACGATTATCTCTATTACCCAAGAAAAGCTGAGGTTCAGAGACATTTAGATGTCAGTATCTCCTTGAGCTGGGATAACTTATCAGTGTGTCTAGCTTCAAAGAGTTTTACCACACTGCTTTTTATAACAGGGTTTTGTAATAATTAGGAAGATGACGTTGTGCAAACTGTAAAGGAGTTTTATTGGCTTACATGCTTGAAATGACCAGAGAAAGGGCAGGCTTGGCTCACTGTGATGGAGGGTTGATCGCTGCTCTTCTGTGGGTCAACTCCCTGCTTCAGTCCCCTTCCACTCAGCTGCAGTAGGGCCATGTGTCACACCAGAGTACCACACCATCAGGGGGGAAAAAGATTTCCCCCAATCAGAAAATAACTGCCATGCATTTAATTCTGCTTGGACCAACTTAGTTCAAGTGCCCTGAACAGTCACTGAGGTGGGGATGTGTGATTTATGCTGAATGGCAGAGCTCCTTTTCTGCTGTCAGTGGTGGGATCAACCCACTGGAACTAAATGACTGCTTCCTAGTGAAAAGAAAAGGAATGGATGGTTTGCAGGGATAGAAGTGGAACCAGTAATTTCCACCATGATTTTTAGTAAATGTGGAGTGAATACATAGACAAAAATGATATTTTTAAAACTTTCTGTCAGGTAACTTTTTATTCTATAAGTGCTCTTTATTTTTAAATAGCTAACTCTATCCCCATTATTTATTAAGTATTCATGTGCCGTAAATAAATGAAGAAATAAATAAATCAGCATAATGGCAAAGGTTAAATGATTGCAGTTTAATTTCATAAAATTTGAGGGAGGCATACATTCTAAATTACTGGAGTGAAAAAATAATGAAGTTTGAAAACATTACAGATATAGGAAATGTTTTGGTGATGTATACCTGAAAAAGCAGTTTGAAGATTACTGGATAAGCTAAAAATAAATGAATATTGTTTTCATTTATAATGAAACTATAACTCAAATTCCATAATGAGTTAGTGGAATGAGCTTTGTGGTTAGTATCCTGGTTACTGATCTTGCACAGGGACAATCACCTTAACAGAGTCATTACTGATGATGCTAAATTGGGACAGAGCTGCTCACAGCAGGCAGCGCTAATAAACAAGTAGCCTATTTGAAAGCATAAGAAGAAAGAACAAAATGTTATCATTATGGATCCTTTCTCCATTCACAAAGTACAGGTAACCTGCCCAGGGAAGTGGAAGGAAACCATGAAGCAGTCACATATGAACAGCAAATGGAATAACATGACAATGAAATACTGTTCAATACAAGAAGAGAATGGGCTGAAATAAATTATTTTCCTTGGCCTACTGCTACCTGGCAGGAGCACAAGCTCCTTAAAGAGCCACCTCTTCTCCTTGTCTTGTAAAACCCGCCAGACCTTAATATAGTTCCAGGCATATAGGCTGATCTCAATAAATCTTTGTGGGACTTATAAAGAGTGTGGTGATAAGCACTAGTGACAGCAATATTAAAAATAGCCACCATTCTCAGAGATTCCTTAGTGACTAGAGTATTTATCCTTAAGCATGTGCTTACTGCATTCAAACTATCTGGCATCCCAATTCTGATATTCTCCCTCCTCAAGTTCCCTAAAGGATTTCTACTTGTCTTGCCATCAGAATATCTTTTTACTTCATAAATAAAATAGATGCCATCAGTGGTGAAAGTGCCCTGCCACCTCCTTCTCCAGTTCTCATCTATACCTAATAGCCCCCACGTTTCCAACTCCTAAGATTCACACTTTCACCTGCACACTTCGCCCCATCTTGAATTGCCACCTCAACGTTCTCTGGCCTTTTCCAGATATTCTACCTGCACCTCTCTCTTGCCTTTCATTATAGAAATATATTCAGTTTTCTTCCTTCCATAATTATTTTTTTAAACGAGAAATTTCTGAACTTTCATATCCTTCAAGTTGAGACTCTGCCTCCCTCCTTCTCTTAGTGACCAAGTTATTTAAAAGATATTGCCCACACTTGCTTTCCCAATTTCCCCAGTTCCCTATCACGTAAGTCAATTGCAGTTTGACTTCCATCTCCACTATTCTAATAAAATTACCCTCACATACATCACAAGATATCCTAATTTCCAAATCCAACTGGACTATTTCCAAACTCTTTGATATGTCTAAAGCATTGGTTTGTATGGTCAACCACTAAATTCTTTTCGTGGATGCTCTTTTATCCTCTTGCTTTTACTTTTCTCTTAGTTTTGTGTGCACACAGATACCATAGGGCTTCTATTTATCTATGACGTTTGGTAGCAAGACCAACTTACTTTCAGCGTTCATGCTAACCAAGACTGTACTCACCCTCAACATCCTGAAACTCTTCAGCTCTTGATTAATTGTCCTTGATATAATTTTTTCCTAATGGCTACTTTAAAAAAAATCCTTAAATATAGGTTTTGCAAAAATTCTTCTAATTTAATGTTGCATGCCTTTCCTCAATCCCATTTATTTCTTAATGTATCTCATTCTTTCTCATGGATTTCCATTCTTTTCTTTACCTCCCTAGAAAATGCTAATTCTGCATTCGTCTCCCATTCTTTCTCTTCTTAGCTGGAGCCTCTTCTTCAGGCCTCATGGATTATTGCAATGACTTCAGTCTATCCTCTGCATAACTCTTTGGTTATATGCCAAAAAATAAATGCGATATTACAATATTTTTATTTGCCCTCTACTGCATAGAGAAAAGATCTCCGCATAGAGGTGCACATACCCAGAAGTGGACAAAAAACAATGCACATGACTATAAGATCATAACATCAGATGTGTGTCCTTTTATGCTTAGAGTTGTGTTGAGAAAATGTCTGTTAAATGGAAGAATGTAAGAATTCTCTTATCAAAATGTGTAGTCAAAATGTGCAGTACTCATAATACATTCTTACTTTCACATATTCTACAAGCTTTTACTGCAAATATATGTTGCAAAAAGTACAGCATTTAAATTGCAATCTGTTGTGTACTTTCTGTTATACTTCTCTGAATAAATATCTGAAACCCCTTGAGTGCTGAATGTCAGAGATGATTGAAATCCCTCTGAGCCATAAATTTAAAATGTGTTCTCTATAATGGTGAAGATTTTGCATTATGCAAAAGATATAATTGGATACTCTATCCTGAAAGAAAGACAAGATAAATATTACAGTATTCTCTATACCTAATTCCTCTCCTTTTAAAAGTAGAAATAAATTGTTATCAGAGTACATGGTAGTAGAAAGTAAAATATAAAATGATACTGTCAACATCTATTTTGTTTTCTTTCTGATTCAAGTAGCCCCTAATTTAAACATACAGACTTGCTGCTGAATTTTTGTTGTTGTTATTGTTAAATTCAGTCTAGCATCTCACTGAATGAATGAATAAGAATTTGTCTGTTGAGTGAGGAATTAGGTCCTTTTGAAATTTCAGAGAGTCTGGCAAACCTCAGAGACTGACCTTCTGCTACCACTGCCAAACCATAGCAGAGTCATTTGTCAGCAGAATTTTCCAAGCAGAGTTAGCCAGAGAAATGAGTAGAGATTACATTGCTGCTTAAAACCTCTAATTTCAGGGGCACTGAATAAGCTAACCATTTCTCAAACATTTCCTAAGCAGACTAGAGAGATACAGGCATTTTAAGAATTTATACTTACTCTTTAAAGATGTTTAGGGACGTGCAGAAGCATATTTTATACAGATGTCATTTTTAACCTAGGAATTATAATTTAACTAGGTAGTTTAATCTCAAGAATCGGTTTACCTGATTTAATTACTACATATAATCACCTATAAGCAGAGTCCTAAAAAACATAGTTTGGCTAAGAGGAAATAAATCAGATGCAAGCATTAACTTGTCCTAGTCACTGTACAACAGCAGGCAAGAGTTAGTAACGGTGCTAGGATGAGTGTGCAGGGTGTAAACTGGTAACCGGGAAGCAGGCAATGAAAGAGCAATGGGAAAAATCTGAAGACATTTTTTAACCTCATAATTTTGCCTAGAATCAGCTCAGTTGTCAAGTAAATAAAACTCTAAAACTCTATGGGTTTTTTTTTTTCTTTTTTGGATCAGAAAGAATGTTTAAAATCATCCATTTCTAGAAACACCGCCAGTCAAATGGAAAGATGACTGACATGTTTGTTCCATTGGCAGGTGGTTTGGATATTGATTTTGTTAGTGTAAAAGCTGTTTGGCTTGGGTGTCTACATACTGCTTTTCGTAGGTGACTAAAAATCTCTGCACCTGCCAGATCTCGTATTTAACATTCAACAGTTGGTGGTGCTGGCAGGAATATCATTCAGAGATAAAAATCTCTACTACTTATGCCATTTTAGGTGGACTATTATCAAAAAGCAAGTAAATGGCAAGCTGGATTAATTCAAACTTAAATTCAGGGTTCTGATTTTGGGCTTTGAGCCTGCTAAGACAGTTAATCTAATACTCAGCACTTAATCAACTTCATAAAAGCATCACAGTAACGTGAATAGATAATCTAAGAGCATAAGAAACAACTGGCATTTACTTTAATTACCATAATGACCTGCAAATGCAGAACCACTGTCTCTAAAATTTTGGGAGTTTTTGTCTCATCACATTAATGTTTCTAATATGATACAATAAACTTTCCTATATTTTTCAGTTTTTAGGTTGGATCATAATTGGGCTATATATTTTGTTCAGATCACATTTTAGAGGTCTGATTTCAAAGAAGCAAGCAAAAGTGGCTTGTAAAAATATATTAGTTATATCATGTCTCCATGGATACTGTGATAGACCATTGATTAAAATGTGATAGCCACTTTTTTAATTAAAGAAGGAATCAAAAGTCACTAATTAAAAACTGATATGATTTTAATACAAACATATACCATGTACTTTTAAATGCATAATACTTACACAAAAACTATAGCATCTCTTTATGATTTTTATTTTTTTTTTGTCTTACCAGAGCATAATGTTCAAGGTAATAACATCAGCTATTGCAGCTGTTAACATCTGCTGTGTGCTGAGCACTGTTCTGCGGGCTAGAGATAAAACAGTCAAAAAGAAAGTGTTCTGAAAAAAAAAAGAAAGAAAGTGTTCTGTTTTGGTGAAGTTTACAATCCAAACATGAATTTTTAAAAAGCTATATACTGTTGGGGACCAACCATTCTTTACCATAGCTGATTCTGCGAAGTTAACTATATTGCCATGCTAAAGAAATAAAATGTCTCAGCATATTGAATTCCATTTTTTTAAGAATTTTATTTAAAAAATATACTTTAAAATTAACAGTTATGAGTGAATTTTACTTTTATGATTCTAAAATTACAAGTTGGTCCACTACTTAATTACTGCCAAAATAGAGGTGCTAACCTACCCCACTAAAAACAACCTCATTATTTTTGTTAGATACAAAGCAACATTTATTTGACATAATTTTAGACTCATTTTGACTCATCTATTTACATCTATATATGATTTGCCATCCATTTATTTTGCAGGACATGCCTGGAAATGACAAAGCTCAAGGTTAAATGGTCTATAGAGGCTGAGCTGTGTTTCATAATTGCTCTGAGTATTTAAATACACACAGTACACTTTTTTTTTTCCTCAGGCTGAAATTATAGTGGCTAGATACAAGGGTCTTTTTTATCTATGAGTTAAAATAGACTCCAAACTGCCTTCTGAGGAAATGTCTTCCCAACAGACATTTGCTGAGTAGAAATGGGGTAGCTGTTATCCCAGCTCCTTCTAAGTCCCCTCCTCCTTCCTTAGAAATGCTGGTCTACTCCCAGACCACAGAACAATGAAGTGTGCAGCTCTGGTCTTCATTAATAACACAAAGCAGTTGCACTCCAAGCTCTTGTTAGGGAATCCAACTACAAATTACTGCCACTCAGTACCCATCAAAACTTTAGTTAAGAGAATGGTATCTGGAAAATTTTCTGAAGTGTGATTGAATCCACATAGAGGAACCATTAAAATCAACCCATGGATTAAGCCTGATGAACAGAGAAATGCACACCTAGACAGCCAAACGCTGTCCACCCATAGAAATACTTCTAGTCAATTGTGCTTTCACCTTGGCATCATGCCCAGGCCTGCACTGCAGGATTCTGTAACAAAAAGTCCCATAAAACACTTTCATGTAGTTACTACAACAGTTTCTTGAGGATACTGTTCACTGTGTCACAGTGCCCTTTTTATGAGGCCTCAAAGGGGAAGTTTTTCTCTGGACTCAGTGCCAGGAATAATTGTGCTTGTTCTAGGCAACAGGTGAGCTTCTTTTTTATTGGCACTGGGTAACATGTTTCCTCTAATGTCAAAACTCAAGAGTCAGATGTGTGGCCTGCCTCAAGCAAGTTTAGATGCCTTTATGGCACTCTTGAATTCATCTCATGTTTCCTTCTTTTGCTTTCCTTCTCCCCCACTGCCATTTATTTTTTTACTTCAATTTATCTAAATATCTGAAAGCTGCCATAAATCATTTTCTGGAAAAGATGCGATAAATAAGGAAGATTAATAATCTGAGATAATAAACAGCATATATTTTCCATTTTCTCATGTGAGTCTCCCTACTTAACTCATTGACTGAGAGACAATGAGCCAGCTTTTGCCCCAAGAACAGCTGTCAAAAATAGACTGGAACAAAAAAAGCAAAAATAAACACAAGCAAAAAAACCCTCGTTTGTAGCTTCTAATTGTGAAAGGATTCATTGGATATAAAGAAAAAAAAAATGAGACTGTGAAATGAACATAAAGAATGTTTTTCTTCCAGTTACCACATAAAGAATTCTCAGTTAAGACAGGCAGAAGAGAAAAGAAAATAAACTATACTAAGAGGCATTGTAGGTGCCTGGTCTCTGCCCACATTCTTAGCTTGCATGGACTAGCATCTCTCCTGTCCTGGCTAGAGCACGGGTAGTCAGTAGCTTCACAGAAGTGATAAAGAGGGGCTTACAGAGCAACAAGAGTAACCACTGACACTTGAGTACTTGCAGCCCTCAGAAAGGCATAGATGAATAGCCAGTTCTCCAGCAGCCGGGCCCAGGAAGACATGGCTAGAGGTTCGGAGGCTGGGCATCAAGGGACCGTGTTGGAGCTAGGGTTACTGCAAAAGGACCTGGTAGAACAAAGGCCAGAGGCATCAACACTGAGAACTATACTGGGGCCTTCTGCATCAGGAGAAGAAGAGCAGCGTGGCCCGCGAGTGAGAGTGAGGCAGGATCACTCCTCTCCAGCTAGTCTGCTGGTAGCAGTTAGGTCCCCTGGAGTTTAGAAACGGAAGCAGGATGAGAAACAACAAGAGGGCTTTGAGAACAGTGAACTGAAGTGAGACTGGGCTAAACCAAAACTGAATGTTAAATACTTGTGCTGACAAAGGGAGACCTATAAAGATCCTAGGTTAATTTGTCATCAAGCAGGTTGGTACCTCAGTGTAAGGAAATTACAAAGGGTGATATTTGAAAGTTACGTTTTTGCAATCTGTGACCAAAATATGAGTCTGTTAAGTCAATAAATAATACTTATACATGAGTGTATACATAAGTCTGTAATGTAGGTTCTCTTCCCACCTCTCTTTTAGAAATTTGCATTCTGAAGTCAATAATTGTATAATGCAATATGGATATATCGAAGTGCTCATTCCCATTTCTATTCTTAGGCTCCAAGGAGCAGTTCCTAAACACCAAACTTCTTTTGGTCTATATAGGACAACCCTCTCATTATTCTCCTCCTGTTAGTTTGGGTATTTTTTTTCCTGTATTTTTACTTCCATAATTTGAATGTATGTCACTCAACTTTGAATGTATATTCTATTCAGGCTTTTCTCTTTCCCCTCTTTTATTCCCTACAATGGAGATTTCATTCATTCTCTCAGTCATCTCTCAAGTAAAATGATATCCAATCTTTATCCTCAGCCATATCTCTTTCAAACTCATGTTCCAAACCCCAAATTGCTACTTGGTTGTTTCTAGTCATATTTCTCATTATAGCCTCAAACACAACATATTAAAACTGAAATTATCAACTTCTCCTTAAGCCAGATTCCATTGCCAGGTTACCACCATTCTCTCAAGCCCCTGCAAAATATATATACATTATCTGCTTTTCTTTCTCTCTTACCATAAAAAATGAGTCAAAAACTTTCTTGTTATTAACCTCCTACCCAAGTCTTTCTACTGCATTCCCACTGTCATTTCCCCAGTCTAGATTAACTTGTGGATCCTCCATTTCCATGACTAGCTGTGGAACAGAGAACATAGATTTTGGTGTTCAGATGAACCTAGGTTGGACTACCTTGTGTGACCTTTAGCAAGTCACTTAAAATTTACAGTTTCCTCATCTGTAAAATGGAGATTAAAAATAGCTGCCTTACAGATTTGATGTGAGGATAACCTGACATAATTTATCTGAAGACTTAGCACAAGTCTAGTACCCACTTAGGAAAATCTGTTATCTCAATTATTCCCATGATTGCTCCTTTCTTCCACCTCAGACTCCTGAGAATTACTGAAGAAAATCATACAATTCTGTGAATTCAAAGTCACAAAGAGTAGCTGGGCTTCCAATAATAATTCATTATTTTCTTAATCAGCTGCTTCTTCTCCTTTTACTTTCAGAACATTTCTGAACCTTCACCATTCCCCATAAACCATTTTACCGTTTTCATTCCATTTAATCTCAGGTGTCATTTTTGTCTTCAACCTTACATACACAACTGAGGCTGTCAGGTTTATTTATCTCATCTTTCTATCTTCATACCAGTAAGTGGATCTAACTATGCCCCCACTCTTATTCCTTTGGTCCCAGTTTTAGGAACAGAGTTGTCCTCGCCTTTGTTCAGGGTCAACCCTTCACCTCTTCTTTTGATCACCCACTTCCCATATTATCTCATTCAGGAATTTGTTCTATTACTAATGCCCCCTTTTCTACTACATCCTAAATATCCATGTCTACTTACTCTTTGCCTTAATCTTTAAACACATTTGAAACTTCTCATCCTGACATGTCCCTCCCTGGTCTAAGATCTAAACTTAAGCTACCATCCTAATCCTCCTTTAACCTTCCAGGCAAAATTACACTTCCTCAATTCTTTATGTCTTAGCCTATTGGAAACAGACTTGCCCATCCTCTAAATTAGATCATATCTAGGCTGTCAGTCACCTGACTGTTTTAAAATAGGCCTCTTCAGTAAATTTGCATTTACCCCTCATGACTTCTTGAATTTTCTTTACCTTGGTCTTCCATGACCCTACTGTTTCCTACTTCCAGAACTTTCCCTTTATAGTCTTTCTTGTGAGTTTTCTCCTCTGCTTGATGCTTAGGTGTGCTTCTCTGGAGTGAAATCTCATGTATTTTCACACTTTGAACAATCATTTGTATGCAAATAATTACCAATTATAAATGTATGCTTTTAGTCCTGAGCTCTTCTCTGAGCTCCAGTCCTACATATACAATTCTTGACTCAGTTACTCAGCTAAGCCTCTTCATTTAACTCTTCCACAGGCTCATCAACTTCAACGTGTACAAAAGAGAACTTAAACTTAGCATCTCTCCTCAAAACTCATTTCTCCTCTTTCATCCCAAATTTCAGTTAGTGATATTGTCATTGCAAGAGTGATTTGCCCTTGTCAGAAGGTTGTTCTTCCATTTGTCACCCCTACATTGAATCAGTGACTGAATCTTATATAACTAACTTACAAAATGATTCTCCAACTCATAGTGTTTTCTCTGTTCCTAGCATCAATGATATTATTCAGTCTCTCAACATTTCTCACCCAGTCTAAGGAAATATATTCTAAATAGTAAGCATAAAAAAGTTAATATACTTGCAAAGATTGTACACTTAGAACTGTATTCATATGTTCAAATACTAACTTCAATAATTTACTCGCTCTGCAATCTTAGGCAATTTTTACAACCTCTCTCTGCTTCAATTTCCTTTCCATCAGGAGGAATGTGGCATCTTTACCTGGGCAACTATTACTTATTCCTTAAGGCCCAATTAAGATGTCACCTGTTCCAGCACCCCTTCCCAGAGACCTCAAGTTAAATCAAGTATCTCCTCTCTGTGATCTCTTGATATCCTCTGTAGCCTCTACCTTAAAACATATTTCAATCTGTTCTGCTACAATATGTATTTATTTAATGAAAATTAGCTCATTTATGATTGCTAAAGTAGGGGAATGATATCAGTATAATGCAGAAGTTAATATAATGTTTGTTCATTCATAACTTTCTCAATACTTTGAAGAGATCAAGGGCAAACTTTCTCACAATCATAGAGAATATGTTAGTAATACACAAAATCTTAAGGAAAAAGGTTGAAAATCTAAGAGTGGCATGGAGTTAGTTGCTTCAAAGACTGTTACACTTTCCACAATATTAATTAACCTAGGGAATTTGAAAGTACTGATGAAGTAACTATGAAGACATTTTCTCATGTGTTAAATACCCTGGATAAGATTTTTCAATTTTGTTGTACCTGATCTGTTATAGGTGAATGTTCCCAAAGACTTTAGAGTTATGAGTGCAAGGGTTAAAAGTCTGCAAAGGAGCAACTGACTTTGTTACTGGATGCAAATGTCAGGGGAGATATAGCTGTGCTGTTTTTATTAAGATTGTTACTGCTTTTGTTAGTGCTGTGGTTTCAAAGTTATGTAGGCTTTTAGTGGTCTGCACAATCCTATTTTTCCTTTAAGCCATGTTACTTTTAACATACAATTTTCCAACACACAAATATTTTTTCAGGAATATATATATTTGTACCACCATTCCCTACCTCAGTAACATGAATGAAACTACAGAAGGTACTAAATAAATGCTACTTCTTTTTCCTCATTTGTATTCCCCCCCTCAGTCTTGCCTCCCTTAAATTCAACCAAAACTAAGGCTCTGTGTATGTAACTTTCCTAACAAAAATATTTCAATTGCCTACACAGTGAAGTCCATGTCTCCTTACTTTGGTAGCCAAGGATGTACCTGCTCTGCTGCCAGTCAGTCATTCTGAATTCCTGGTGCCAGCTTGTCAAGTCAGCTCACTGTGTTCCCGCTGCACAGTGTATATTTATTTCCTCCCATAGTTTGCTCATGCCCTTTTCTCACCATCTTCCCCAGAATGGACTACCAACGCCACTCTAATTATCAAAGTTCCTAGATTTATTTTAGCACCACCTCATCTCACTCTCCTGTCACTGAAGCAGCTACTGTGATAATTTGTAATATTCATTTGTCATTAACCAGTTACTCTCATATACTATTATTTATCTTTTTATTAAATATGGTCTAAATCTGGACAGCATGAGGTAGGCCTGAAACTTACATTTCTTATACCCCCAGTCTAAAACAGAAACTTGTAATTAATAGAAAGCTGTTGATGATAAAAAAAAAAAAGTAAAACTGAGAGAATCAGAATAAGTCATATTAAACTGAAATAAAAACCAAGCAGATCAGCTAAGCATGCTAAGAGGTTACCGTGATAATCTGCATGTGAGGCTTTGTGGAACTGAACTTGTCTTGTTTCAGTGGGAATGGGAAAAAAGAGAAAGAAAAAAAGGAAAGAAGGGGAACAGAACTACATTAGGTAAACAAAGAATAAGAATAAATCAAAAAACTGAATCTGAGTTACAAAGTCCACTAATAAGAAAAAGTGATCACATCACTGAAACAGATAAAGGATGATAAAACTTATTGTAGGGAAGAAATGAAGAATTTGGTTCCCTTTCTTCTATATTCATGGTGAATGAAGTACAAGGTGATGTAATGCAAAAACTGTACCTCAATTAGAATTCAATGATATCCTTTACTCCTTAAGCATTTGTCTATCTTGCTTCATTATCTGTGAACTCTTATTTACCCTGGTAAGTGATGCCAACCATCCCAAACTAACAGTTGATAAAAACAAAAATACCCTGAAATAATTCATATACATATGAACTCATGTAAACATTTCTAGTGAAAGAATCAGTTGAGTCCAAAATGCACTGAGTGGCCATGTGTAACTTAGAATACACTTAAAATCCCCAGTATAGGGAATTCCCTGGCTGTCCAGTGGTTAGGACTCCGTGCTTCTACTGCAGGGGGCATGGGTTCCATCTCTGGTCAGGCAACTAAGAGCCCACAAAAAAAAAAAAAGAAAAAAAAAAACCCTGAAACTCCAGTATATCAATAGTAAGCCTAAGAAAAAGTTAGCATGAAAGTTTTAAAAAGCTTAACTAATGTATGACCACTTGACTCTGAATTACATAGTTTAAGGTAAGAAATTTTTTTAGCTCACAACCACCTCGTTATTTGGTTTAATGGTTTTCTCCTTTATTCTAAAAACTAATAGTAAAGGATAAGAGTATATGTTATATTCACAAAAGAATAATGTGAAATTTATCTCCTTCATTTCTTTTGGACTATAATGTGTATATCAAGGTGATTTAGAAAATGACTTTATCAGATAAGTCACTGGAGTATTTGCTTACTTTGTATGTATTACTTTGTATTTCCTCTCCCAAAATCTGTTCATTGTACAAAATATTTTAATTGAAAATCAAAAAATTAAAATGATTTCAGATCATTATATAAATCTGGAATGAATGAAACCATCAGATCTAATTGCTCTTAGAACCTAAATTGATGTGAGGTATGCATTTCTTATTTATTTTTCGGTAAAAGTTAGAAGATTAATCCAATACTCCTAAAAATGCAGAGTCCTAAAATCTTATTAATATTTTCTTGTAAGTGGAGGGATTTTGTCTTTCATTGATATGGTGAAATTATCTTAATACCCTCACTAATTTGCAGTTAAATTTTCAAAAACTTTGATTTTAATTTGTTTCTTAGGCTATCTATTAAGACTTTCTTATGGAAGACTTTCTTAAGGAAAATTATGTTAGTTTCTTCAATAAAACTTCTAAATCCACAGTTTGAATCTAAAGCAATTGAGATTATTCCTTCCAATTAGTCCTTAGAAGAAATCAAACCAACAATTATACTTTTTCTTTGTTTTATTCTATGCATGTCTTAGAATTTTGTGATGACAATAACAAAGACAAATATTTATTGAGTGGCTAGCATTGTCAACCACTGTTCCTGACGCTTTACAGATATTAGCTCACTTAATCTGACTCAATTCTGTGAAGTTAAGTGATAATATTATTCTTGTTTCTTAAAGGAACCAATCGAGACTTCAAAAAGTGATGTAACTTGCCCAAACATATGTCATGAGAAAGCTGTCGAAGTGGTATTTAAAACTATGTCTGTTTTAAACTATAATCCTTACCCCATATTGGTAAAAGAAAAGAATACTTGTTTTTTTCATTAATTTTTTCAGTGAAATTTATTTAACAGTTATACTGTACTTTTTATATATGTCTTTGAAATCATAAGCAACTCATCTTCATGATGGTGTCTGAAAATACAACCTAAATATAATTTTAAAATATTATAGAGAAAATGTTAATTCCAAGATAGAGTTAAGATTATTTAGTAATATAAACTTTTCTGCTTCTCTCAGATCCACAATTTGAATGTCATTTGTCAGAAATATTCAGCATCTAAGGTATTTGTCCTATGTGCTTGTAAAGAGAGTGCTGAGATAAAGGGAGAATTTTCATTGCTGAGAGGGCTGAACAAGTGTCAAGCTGGTCATTTTTCAGCTTACAGGCCGATTAGTTACAACAGTTCAACTAGAAAGTCATTGCCCAGGGCAGTGTTTAAAGTGGTAGATTCTATGATATAAACTGGCAGAGGAACATTAAAGCAAGTGGGAGAAAAGGGTCCTTTTGGGGAAGAACGTGGTAGAAAACATGAAAAACAAATGCACTTTGAGACTCTCTGGGACTTGATGGGAAGGCCACCCACACAAGCCACCTCCTATTGTAGCCGCACAAAAGAGGGCCCCCTCCTTGTATGTTTGCATCTATTTCATGTTCCTTTTTTTTTTGGAGTAATGTGATTTAGCACTGGTGTCTGCTGGATAAAAAGAGTCTGATTAATGTGTGGCACTTCATGTTATAGCATATACACCCCTGTAAGTGATGGAAGACCCCCACATAATTGGATCTGAAATGGAATAAAATGATGAAAAACTTAGCATAGCCTTTGTCTTTATATGCTACAGTGGGGACAGTCAAGAGGTCAGGATATTCGGAAATGATGAGGGGCATTTTATAGTCTCTGCTGGTAAAAATTTGTTTAACACAATCCCATGATTAAAAGGAATGTGCATCCTGCTTTTGCACCAAGGTACAAGAGAGGGCATAATAAATTGGTGCCATTGACAAGATGTCATTTGTTATCTGCTTTAAAATGTCAGGTCATGTCATTGTGGTGAAATATTTTCTCTCTTGATGTATGTCTTACAAAGCATGTTCAATGTTTGGCACTATTCTATTTCAATAAAAGAAAACAGCTTTTAATCTGGAAAGCACTGTCACCAGGAGGAAAAGAAGGTCATTCGAGACTCTTATTTGGCCATTTCTCCACAACCCTCCATTAGCACTATATTTCAGTAGCCCAGTTGGTCCAAATTCTTTAATTTTTCTTTTGAGGAGTGTAATTATCCGTCTGCTCTCTTGGCCAAAGGCAGGGAGAAAAGGGGATTTTAGATATTGTAAGGTTATGAAAAGACCAAAACCTGGTAACTGCATTTTTTTATGTGTTTTACCTATGTGATTATTAGATTCTTCATAACCCTTTCTCTCTAAAAGTCTCAGGATACAAACATAGAAAACAAAGTTCTCCTAGATTATATCAATTAAAAGTAAGTGAAGAAAATTTTAAAAGCCAAAAAAAGGAGAAAAAATACAAAAGTTATATATTTGCAGGTTATGATACTGTTACACTGATATATAATTAAAATTACTATGAATGTGAATTATGTAAAATATAAGATATTAAAGACTCAGTTGTCTTCCATTTTTTACTTGTCCACATTTTCAATGTAAACTGATTATAGTGACATTGGACAGAATGTGTTTGTCTTGTACTACACCAAGCTGCGCTCTTGAATTATGGAACCATGTTTCCATTGAGCTGGAAGAGCAGAATCTGTTTTGGATGGTAGTGGTGCAGAAGGAAATATCATGTCCTGGGACACATGCAAGTCCCTGGGACGGGCCACCAAGTGAGGGTGCTTGGCTTGGCGCAGGAAAGAAGAGTGGGAGGAAGTAGAGTGAAAGCGAGTTTATTTAGGAAGGTATACATTCAATACACAGAATGTGGTCTGTCTCAGAAGGCAAGAGTGGCCCGGGGTATGGGGTTGTTAGTTTTTATGGGCTGGGTAATTTCATATGCTAGTGAGTGGGAGGAATATTCTTGCTGTTCCAGGAGAAAGGGTGGGGATTTCTAGGAGTTGGGCCACTGCCCACTTCTTGGCCTTTTATGGTCAGCCCTGGAACTGTCATGGCGCTAGGGGGAGTGATTTTTTTAGTATTCTTGTGAAGGTATAATGAGCTAAAGGTCAATGACCAGACATTGCTCAAAGTCATTTTGGTTTTAGCTGGTTCCACCTGGTTTTTGTCATATCCTATTTTTCTCAATGGCTGTGCCCACCTCCTCATTCTTTTAACAATTGTGCACACTAAGACATATCTTAGCTCAATATTTTACACAATGTTTTACACAAAACTCAAAATTACAGGTGTCCAACTACAAAACCAGGTAAAATGAGAAAGAGTGAAAATAGCTCTGACCAGTGTCATGGAAGTCACTATAGATGTGCTAAGACCTAATAGGATGTTTTAAGAATAATATTTTGCATACAACTCAGTATGAACATTTGCCTTAAGGGTACCATGATGGATAGCTCAGAGGTTTAGTGAGGATTGTTATGAAGAGATCAAAAGGTGGGTTTACAGACACCCAAACCTCACTTCAGAAGAGGTGACAACTCGTTCTTGTTGTTGCTTTCATTTTTTTTAAAAAAGGCATTGGTCTGCTACTAAAAGTAGTTTGGAAATTGAAATCTCGTTACCAGAACTCAACTAGGTAAATCAGTGTTGCAAACTCAAATGTTCACAGTAGCCAAGCCCATCATTCTCTGAACCAGACAGTGGGAGTGTTCTGTCTGAATGAAGCTTCTCTGCTGCAGCTCACTCTTTCCAAATCTCAGTTTTCAATAGTAGAATAATAGTTTAAAATTTCAGATTTTATTCATGTGAAATCTTCTGAGTATTTAAAATATATTTTAAAAAATCATGCAGGCCAAACTAAAATTGCCTGTGAGTAGTATGTGACCACCTTCCAGTTGTTGTAAATTAATTACTTTTCAAATTACTGAGGCGTGTTTGTTCAGAACTTTGTAACAAATAAATTACATACAATGGATTTGCATTATTATTTGCATCATAATTTGCATTAATATTATCTTATTATAAACTTGAAGAAATTGAAGAGGATATTACAGAAGAACAAAAAATCCATTGAACTTTTACAAACCTCTAGTCATATTCAGGAACCCAAAGAGAGAGAGGCAAATTATTCACCTCAGAAATACCATCTTCCATGAGCTTGGCAACTGGTGGAAAGGGCAGCATAAGCAAATAAACTAAAGGATAAGAACTTTCATGAAAGACGACTGATCTTTAAAGACTTCTATAAAGAACTTTCATGAAAGACGACTGATCTTTAAAGAATTCTATACACACAAGGAAAATCTTCCGTATGAATATCTAACTCCCTCAGAGATTGCATTTAAATGAATTTCCTATGATGGTGGCAGCTGCTCCTTCCGTTATACTTAAAAATATCAAGTCTCTATGTTCCTTTTATTTAAAATGTCTACATAGCTAACTAATTTAGGTGAAGATAAAACTTTGCTGCATCCATGCATTAATTCTTTAAACTTGTTAGTGCTTTTAGTGCATGAGAACTGAGCATATATATATTTTTAAAACATCTTTATTGGAGTATAATTGCTTTACATTGTTGTGTTAGTTTCTGCGATATAACAAAGTGAATCTGCTATACATATACATATATCCCCATATCCCCTCCCTCTTGTATCTCCCTCCCACCCTCCTATACCACCCCTCTAGGTCGTCACAAAGCACCCAGCTGATCTCCCTGTGCTATGCAGCTGCTTTCCAATAGCTATCTATTTTACATTTGGTAATGTATATATGTAAATGCCACTCTCTCACTTCGTCCCGTGACCCTTCCCCCTCCCCGTGTCCTCAAGTCCATTCTCTATGTCTGTGTCTGTGTCTTTATTCCTGTCCTGCCCCTAGGTTCTTCAGAACCAGTTTTGTTTTGTTTTTTTTAAATTCCATATATATGTGTTAGCATATGGTATTTGTTTTTCTCTTTCTGACTTACTTCATTCTGTATGACAGACTCTAGGTCCATCCACCTCACTACAAATAACTCAATTTCATTTATTTTTGTGGTTGAGTAATATTCCATTGTATATATGTGTCCCATCTTCTTTATCCATTCATCTGTCAATGGACACTTAGGTTGCTTCCATGTCCTGGCTATTGTAAATAGTGCTGCAATGAACATTGTCATACATGACTCTTTTTGAATTTTTAAGAGAAGAAAAATTTTCTAAAGATATGTAAACCTTAAAGGAGCTGGACTTTGAAATTTTAAGGTGGAATGCTCAAATGTTCTTTAATATATCTCTAAGGTAATTTAATAAAAATAATATTTTCTCCAGATTCCACAGAAAAACAAAAAGCCAACAGTGTACCCTATAAAGAAGGGATGAACTTTGCACAAAAGACACCTAATGTGGCAGAATGATTTATTGAAACTTTAACTTGGATTTTGCTTGGATTGCCATAAATGCTTTCCCTTCCTGATTCCAAGAAGATGGTCAATATTGTGTTTTCTTCACTCGGAGGTTGCAGAGTAGTCAGGTCCAAAGGAGATGTTCCTAGGCATAAGAAGCTAAGTGCTTTCCTAGGTTTTGTTTGTAAGAGTTATGGAATTCTGTGGAATTATCCCAGAAGGGAAAGAATGAAAAAAACAAAAGTTACTAAATGAAAAACTGTTGGCAGAAACTTTCTTCCAAAACTGTAAAAGGAATAAGGATATTATGAGTATCATAACATCCTGGAAATGGCAGGATCTCAGTGGAGAACGTCTATGCAATGCACTTAGAGAGACTGGACACCTGAAGCCCAACATCACCACCTTGCCGGTCAACAATGGTTTAGCTTGGTATCTGCATTAGTAAGACTAAGCTGTTTTAGACCCTGAGCACATCAACTATGACCAGTGTAGACTGAAACTAGAGGGCCCTTCTGCCACATGTTCTATAACCCATAATAACCTATGGAACTTTGTTCAGTTGTCTACACTTATATCTTTATATTCTCCTCTAAATAGTCCTTGGTAAACTGCAGTTAGTCTCCTGACTTCAACTTCTCATTACCACCACTTAAGCCAAGGTGGCCAACAAGCTCTCTATTGCTAAAACCAGAGGACACTTTTTAAGGAATTTAATTGCTACTTTTGACATGGTCTACAGTTCCTTTCTTCTTGAAGTGTTCTCTTCCATTACATTCTGTGATTGGTTTTTTTGTGTGTATGTGTATGTGTTTTTCTCTTATCTGTGAATAATCCTTTATAGGCTCCTTTTTGGGCTTTCCTCCCTCTACCCGTTTCATAAAAGTCCTTCTTCCTTCCTCATATTAACTCTCCTTTGCACTGTTAACTTTTCACTCCACATCTTGTCCTGGGTGATCCTATAGTTTCAAATTCACCTCTTTTTTATTCACTAATCATCTCAGTTTAAACATTACTTTCTCCAATACATTATTTTTGACTCTCTAAGTTTAGATTATTTGTCCTTCTGTGTGATCTTTTAGAGCTCAACTTTATTATATCATGTGTCAGATATGTCTCTGGACCATGACCATCTTAGTACAAAAGCTAATCTTGTTCACTATTGCATCCTCAAGGAGTCGCACAGTATCAGACATGTAATAGCCACTCAATAATCATTTACTGATTTTTTAAAAAATAAAATTGATTAAAATAGTGGGACATCCTCAGTATCTCTCTGTCCTCATTCCATGTGTCATAGAGAAATAATATCTTCTAATAAAAAGAAGAAAAAATTCTCCTTAGATCCCCAAAACTCAAATTCCTTGCACTCCTCTTTTTTCCTATAACTGAAGTCATTTAATTCAGTCATTCCTCCAGTGTCTAAGATAAACCCTCAGCTTAAACTGGAGATGAAGTGGTAAAGCAATTGTAGAAAAGCAGAAGTGCAAGAATAAAAGAATCTAAATTGTACTAACTTTGCTCTCTGCTTTGATATCAAATTGTTCTTATAGCTGTATTAACTTTGCCCTTTTGTTTCAATTTTTTAAAACTTGGCTTCTGCCTAACTCATTCCTGAATCTGTGTCTTAGCAAAGACTTAGTGGCCCAGTCTCTATGGAATTGTCCCTGTCTTATTCTTGACAGCCTTTCTTCCATAGATTGGAGTCTGCTTATATTTCACATCCTTGGGGAAATGTTCCATAATTATGTTGGCTAGGTTATATTTTCTTGCCATATGGTCTCATAGCGCAGTATGGTGCTTACTCTTGATAAGTGTATATTATACTTATATAATTATAAGTATACACCAATTCTATAATTATATATGTAAAATTAATATTTGTTTATCTCCCTCACTCAACTGTTTGCTCTATGAAGGCAAGCATCATGTCTACCTTGTTCAAAACTCTTATTTTGTGTCACTAGCATAGGATCTGGCACATAACAGATATTCAGTAGCATATAAGCAGTGAATTAATGAAGCCATCCCTTTGGCTGGAGCATATTTCCCCCCAGCACATTTCCTGAAGTCCAGCTGTCTCTCTTCCTCTAGGTCTTTGCCTTTGGACACTCCACTTACCTACTGTTACTTTGGACTAACGCAGTGCACTGGCGCTCACTGCTGGTCTGAAACATAGTCTTTTGGTGCCATACCTCTGTGTGTGGCTTTTCTCTCAGCACCTAAAATTTAATCCTTTTCTCTACAATAATCATCTAATCCCAGATCTCAGATCCCCTAAGATTGCCTTACTCAACCACAGTTACCCAAATCCCATCTAATTTTACTTAAATTGAGACAAATTGCTTTTGTAGCTCAAAATATACTAGATATGGTTTGACCAAAAGTGATGCTACTCTCAAGTTCATATTTGACATTTCTGCACATCAAGAAATGTCATGATGAGGCAAACTAGGTGACTGTACTTTAAGCAAGATTTCCATGTAGAAAGCCAGTTTAAAATGTCCCCTTCCATTAACACAAGGTAATAATAAACATGCTAAAGTCTGCAGAATGGATGAATTGACAGAAAACATGGATATAGAGTTCCAGAAAGAGGAATTCTGCATTCTGTGTACAAGTAAATTTATCCTTCAGAAATCAGTTGTTAAAGGCTGATATTTAACAGTGGTAAACTTTGAAAAGTAAGAAAGACTAAGCATGAATGACGATACAGTCCATAATCTACACAGTTCATTTTAGGTTTACAGTCGTGTTTTGGCAACTAAGATTGATGTTAACTGGAAACTCTTCCTTTGTATAAGAAGCTATTAACTTACCACTTCTTCCATCATTTGTATCTCTGCATCAAGGCTGTACTCTCTTTAATCTCTAGTAGAAATTTACCTGCATGGAATATAAAGACATGCAATTATCAATTGCAAATTTATGTTTCTTTGAACTATGGATTACATAAAATGTAGCTGTTTATTTTGTAAGCTTAGGCTTAATACAATTACTAATTTTCTAGAACTTAAACAATTTGTCTGGGTACTTAGTGGTATAAAGACATCACAGAATCTTCTCTTGACAAAAGGGATCTTCACTTTTAAAGAGAGGATGGTTTCTGTAGCCTTTTGAAATAATTCCCTCAAAGAGATCTGTGACATTTAAAATAGCTTAAATAAATACAAATAAAGTAATCACATGGATTTTATCATCGTCTCAGAAAGATTTGCCATGTTGGCTTCTTTCTTAAGTACCTAAACAATTCATTATTTACTTTATCTCCTTCGAGGTATGTTGACATTTGCATTCTAATGTTTCCAAAGGTTTCCACGCACACACAGAGGCATTTCTAGAAAAAAATATCTTTTCATAAGTATATCATTGAGACTTGCCTCAACACACCTCATTTTATCTACATACCTGTAGGTTGGCATACCAAATAAGTGTTTCTGACCACTCAAAGGTGATGTATAAATGAGATTTTTGTGATCACAACAAAAGTATATATGTCGTGATGAGCTCACTGCTTAAAGGGATCTTATACTGAATTTGTTGATTAAGAAAAGGACAGCTAAACAAATGGCAACTTTGTTATTAAACACAGGCCATATTTTCATCTATTATTTTTCTGTGATAGGAAGCAACTTTCAATAGATAAAATAAAAATAATAATAACTATATTATTAAACAAATAGTTAAATAAACTATTTATTTATTTATTTGCTAAAAGTACCTGCTGCATATTTGGTGGAGTCATTATGGAGATTCTAATGATGATGTGATATGTGGTCATCATTAAGTAGCTTAAGTTACAGTAAGACAAATAACTGTTTGTTACCAAACTCGGGTTCAGCTGCTTACTGCTCAAAAGCTAATACTTAAGAGACAAGTTGTTCAGAAAGGAAAGTTTGCTTTATTCAAGAGGCCAGCAACCTGGGAAGAAGGCTGATTCATGTCTAAGAACCAAGTCTCAAGATTCTGCTTGACCCTGAATGTTTTTAAAGGGAGAAAAGGGAAGTTAATTGCAGTTAATTATTTGGGGAGGAGGTCACAGTCTTCCTTATCTTCCACTGTGTACAGACTTTCTTCTGATTGGTTGGTGGTGAGGTAACAGGGCAGTTCTCCAGGACTTTTGTGCTCAGCCTGAAGTTACCATCCTCCACCTGAGTAGGGGCCTTAGTTCCTGCAGAAGAACTCAGAGATATAGCGTTATGTATATTCCTTGAGAAGGAACCAGGACCCTGCTTTACGGCTGCACTATTGTTTCTTGACTTGCTCCTCTTTTGTTTTTGCATTCTTTCCCTTCCCTGATTAGCAACTTTTGAATCTGTCCTTTGGAATTCAGGAAGGTCTTAGGAGGCTGAATTAAGGCTATTTTCTACAGAAAAGAAATGGGGGATGCAGAAAGTATTTGTACCCTGGAGGACTCCACAGGGTCCTGCTCAGTTTCATATTATATAAAATAATTTAGTCATTTTAAATAAAGATAAAAATTGGAAGCAGATTATAGAGGAGATTAATTTCAATTGGAGACTACATCATAGTAGGGATGGGAAGGCCATTTTACAGTAATAAAAATATATACCATTTATTATTAATAATAATAGATATAGTAATAGATGATAGATACCATCTATTTTACACATTATTTTTAAGTAGAGTGTAATATTATCATGTTTGTGTCTGGCAAAAGTTCTACAAATTTAATATTGCTTTTCTCATATTATACATGAAAAGTCTTGTCTTAAAGAGTTAAGGTCCTTGACCAAAGCCCAGATTATCTTGCTGCCAACAAGGTCAGAGACAAAGTTTGAATCCAGGTGTGTCTGATTCCAAAGTCTGAATTCTAAATTACTGCTCTATTTTTTACCTCTTCTGAGGAGAGATGCTGACTGCCAAAATAATTGGGGAGGTATAGTGAATACCTGAGAAAAGAAGTGGGTGGGGTAGGACAATAGTGATTGAGATGCATGTGAACATGTTCATCTGTGTAGACACATAAATGAAAAAGAGCATCTCAGAACAAAGTCAAAACACTTCATCATGTTTCCTATGCCCCTTGTTGATCTGATCCAGGCCCATTTCTCTGACCCTATTTCCTACTGTCCTCTCCATCATCTATGATGATACTTTCATTTTTAGAAAGTGAAACATCTTCCTACCTTTGGCCTATAACACTAACTCTTTTCCCTCCTTTCTTTTGTTGGAGAAGAAGAAATTTTCCTTTACTCTTCTAGGTTCTTCTAGCTGGTCTAAGAATTAAATCAACATGAAACAGATTGACAAGAGAAACTCAAATGTTTAATAACATGTATACATGTATATTAATAACATTAATAACATTGAATGTTTAATAAATGTTTAATAACATGGGAAAGACCCAGGAAAACAGAGTAACTGGCAAAATGGCCAAAGCCCTCACCTTAAATACGATCCTCAGCTAAAGACAAGAGGATGTTGAAGGTGGAGTTAGTTATGGGAGGCTACCAGGAAAACCACAGTAAATGAGTATAAGGTTGTGATGCAAATTTAAGTCATTGCCTTCTCCATTGATAAGATTTCTAGATATTTGGTCATCCACCTCATCTTGGTACAGTGAGGAAGACATCCTTACAAATGAAGATTTTCCTTACAAATGTAAATGTTTCTTACAAAAAGATAAGTCCTTGGTTTTCAGAATTTTTCCCATATCTGCTGTTTCTTAGAAAATAACCAACTTAAAATAATTGATATGCCAGAGACATAATTCTGGGTGGCAAAATCTGGTCCCCTACACTTCCAAATCTTAGCTGTTTTCTTCTTATCATTTACATATGACCTTCTCAAAGACACATTTTATTTAGAGTTTCTCAATCAAAAGGAGATTTATCTCTCTCATAAAAACACTGTTCCCACCCATTCCTCTATCTATGATATTCCCATCTTTTCCATAGCATTCAGCCATAGTTTACTGTACCTAGAGACTCAAAGTTCGGGGGGGTGGAGTAAAGATTGCAGAGTAGGAGAATGTGAAGTTTGTGTCTCATCACAGGCCAGGAGTCAGGCCTGAGCCCTTGTGGTAGGAGTGCCAAGTCCAAGCCACTGGACAAACAGAGAATGTCAGCCCCAGGGAATATTAACCAGGCCCCAGGGAATATTAACCGATGTGAGATCTCCTGGAGATCAGCACCAAGACCTAGCTCCACCCAATGGCCTGAAAACTCCAGTGCTGGACACCTCAGGCCAAACAACCAGCAAGACAGGAACACAGCCCCACCCATGAACAAAAATGAGATGACAGAGAAATATGGTACAGATGAAGGAGCAAGGTAAAAGCCTATAAGACCAAATAAATGAAGACAAAACAGGCAACCTACCTGAAAAAGAATTCGGAGTAATGACAGTAAAGATGATTCAAAATGTTAGAAATAGAATGGAGGCATGGATCGAGAAAATATAAGAAATGCTTAACAATGACATAGAATAACTAAGGAACAAGCAAACAGAGATGAACAACACAAAAACTGAAATGAGAAATACACTAGAAGGAATCAATAGCAGAATAACTGAGGCAGAAGAACGAATAAGTGAGCTGGAAGATAGAATGGTGGAAATAACTGCCAGGAGCAGAAAGAAGAAAAAAAGAAAATGGAAAAGAAATGAGGACAGTCTTAGTGACCTCTGGGACAACATTAAATGCACCAACATTCGAATTATAGGGGTCCCAGAAGAACAGAAAGAGAAAGGGTCTGAGAACATATTTGAAGAGATTATAATAAAAAACTACCCTAACATGGGAAAGGAAATAGCCACCCAAGTCCAGGAAGTGCAGAGAGTCCCATACAGGATAAACCCAAGGAGAAACGTGCCAAGACACATATTAATCAAACTAACAAAAATTAAATTCAAAGAAAAAATATTAAAAGCAGCAAGGGAAAAGCAATAAATAACATACAAGGGAATCCCCAAAAGGTTATCAGCTGATTTTCCAGAAGAAAGTCTGCATGCCAGAAGAGAGTGGCAGGATATATTTACAGTGAGGAAATCGAGATTACTCTACCCAGCAAGGATCTCATTCAGATTTGATGGAGAAATAAAAAACTTTACAGACAAGCAAAAGGTAAGAGAATTCAGCACCACCAAACCAGCTTTACAACAAATGCTAAAGGAACTTCTCTACACAGGAATGCAAGAGAAGAAAAAGACCTACAAAAACAAGCCCAAAACAATTAAGAAAATGGTAACAGGAACATACATGTCAATAATCACCTTAAGTGTAAATAAATTAAATGCTCCAACCAAAAGACACAGATTGGCTGAATGGTTACAAAAAAAGACCTCCATGTATACTGTCTACAAGAGACCCACATCAGACCTAGGCACACATACAGACTGAAAGTGAGGAGATGGAAAAAGATATTCCATGCAAATGTAAATCAAAAGAAAGCTGGAGTAGTAATTCTCATATCAGACAAAATAGACTTTAAAATAAAGACTGTTACAAGAGACACGGAAGGACACTACATAATGATCAAGGGATGAATGCCAGAAGAAGCTATAACAATTGTAAATATTTAAGCACCCAACATAGGAGCACCTCAGTACCTAAGATAAATGCTAACAGCCATAAAAGGAGAAATCGACAGTAACACAGTAATAGTGGGGGACTTTAACACCCACGTACACCAATGGACAGATCGTCCACACAGAAAATTAATAAGGAAACACAAGCTTTAAATGACAGATTAGACCAGATAGACTTAATTGATATTCATTGGACATTCCATCTGAAAGCGGCAGAATACACTTCCTTCTCAAGTGCACATGGAACATTCTTCAGGATAGATCACATCTTGGGTCACAAATCAAGCCTTGGTAAATTTAAGAAAATTGAAATTGTATCAAGCATCTTTTCTGACCACTCCATGAGATTAGAAATCAATTACAGGAAAAAAACTAAAAAAGAGGAACACATGGAGGCTAAAAAATACACTACCAAATAACCAAGAGATCACTGAAGAACTCAAAGAGGAAATTTAAAAATTACATAGAAACAAATGACAACAAAAACACAATGACCAAATACCTATGGGATGCAGCAAAAGCAGTTCTAAAGAGGGAAGTTTATAGCCATACAATCCTATCTCAAGAAACAAGAAACTTCTCAAATAAACAGCCTAATGTTACACCTAAAGCAATTAGAGAAAGAAGAACAAACAAACTGCAAAGTTAACAGAAGGAAAGAAACCATAAAGATCAGATCAGAAATAAATGAAAAAGAAAGGAAGGAAACAATAGCAAAGATCATTAAAACTAAAAGCTGGTTCTTTGAGAAGATAACCAAAATTGATAAACCATTAGCCAGACTCGTCAAGAAGAAAAGGGAGAGCATTCAAATCGATAAAATTAGAAATGAAAAAGGAGAAATTACAATTGACACTGAAGAAATATAAAAGATCATAAAAGACTACTACAAGCATCTATATGCCAATAAAATGTACAACCTGGAGGAAATGGACAAACTTAGAAAGGTACAACCTTCCAACACTGAACCAGGAAGAAACAGAAAATATGAACAGACCAATCACAAGTAATGAAATTGAAACTGTAATTAAAAATTTTCCAACAAACAAAAGTCCAGGGCCAAATAGATTCACAGGTGAATTCTATCAAACATTTAGAGAAGAGCTAACACCTGTCTTTCTTAAACTCTTCCAAAAAATTGCAGACAAAGGAACACTCTGAAGCTCATTTTATGGGGCCACCATCACCCTGATAGCAAAACCAAACAAAAATATTACAAAAAAAGAACATTACACACCAATATCACTGATGAACATAGGTGCAAAAATCCTCAACAAAATACTAGAAAACAGAATCCAACAACCTATTAAAAGGATCATACACCATGATCAAGTGGGATTTATCCAAAGGATGGAAGAATCCTTCAATATACATGAATCAAACAATGTGATACACCATATTAACAAATTAAAGAATAAAAACCATATGATCATCTCAATAGATGCAGGAAAAGCTTCTGGCAAAATTGAACCCCCATTTATGATAAAAACTCTCCAGAAAGTGGGCATAAAGGGAATATACCTCAACATACCAAAGGCCATAGACAACAAACCCACAGCAAATATTATTCTCAGTGGTGGAAAACTGAAAGCATTTGCTCTAAGATCAGGGATAAGGCAATGATGTTTACTGTCACCACTATTATTCAGCATAATTTTGGAATTCCTAGCCATGGCAATCACAGCAGAAAAGAAATAAAAGAATTCCAAATTGGAAAAGAAGTACAACTGTCATTGTTTGCAGAAGACATGATACTATACATAGAAAATCCTAAAGATGCTACTAGAAAACTACTGGTGCTAATCAGTGAATGTGGTAAGTTACAGGATACAAAATTAATGCACAGAAATCTCTTGATTCCTATCAAGGAAAGATCAGAAAGAGAAATTAAGGAAACAATCCCATTTACCATTGCAACAAAAAGAGTAAATTACCTAGGAATTAACTTACCGAAGGAGGCAAAAGACCTGTACTCAGAAAACTATAAGATACTGATGAAAGAAATCAAAAGACTACACAAACAGTTGGAGAGACATACCATGTTCTTGGATTGGAAGAATCAGTATTGTGAAAATGACTATACTACCCAAAGCAATCTACAGATTCAGTGCAATACCTATCAAACTACCAATGGCATTTTTCACAGAATTAGAACAAAAAAATTTATAATTCGTATGGAAACACAAAAGACCCCAAATACGCAAAACAATCTTGTGAAAGAAAAACAGAGCTGGAGAAATCAGGCTCCCTGACTTCAGACTATACTACAAAGCTACAGTAATCAAGAAAGTATGGTACTGGCACAAAAACAGAAATATAGATCAATGGAATAGGAGAGAGATCCCAGAGATACACCCACACACCTGTGGTCACCTAATCTATGACAAGGGAGGCAAGAATATACAATGGAGAAAAGACAGCACTTCAATAAGTGGTGCTAGGAAAATTGGACAGCTACATGTAATAGAATGAAATTAGAACACTCCCTAACACCACACACAAAAATAAACTCCAAATGGATTAAAGGCCTAAATGTAAGGCCAGACACTATCAAACTGTTAGAGGAAAACATAGGCAGAACACTCTATGACATAAATCACAGCAAGATCCTTTTTGACCCGCCTCCTAGAGAAATGGAAATAAAAACAAAAATAAACAAATGGCACCTAATGAAAGTTAAAAGCTTTTGCACAGCAAAGGAAACCATAAACAAGATGAAAAGACAACCCTCAGAATGGGAGAAAATATTTGCAAGTGAAGCAACTGACAAAGGATTCATCTCCAAAATATACAAGCAGCTCACACAGCTCAGTATCAAAAAAACAAGCAGCCCAATCCAAAAATGGACAGAAGATCTAAATAGATATTTCTCCAAAGAAGATACACAGATTGCCAACAAACACATGAAAGGATGCTCAACATCACTAATCATTAGAGAAATGCAAATCAAACTACAATGAGATACCACCTTACTCCAGTCAGAATGTCCATCATCAAAAAATCTACAATAAATCCTGGAGAGGGTGTGGAGAAATCAATAAATCCTGGAGAGGGTGTGGAGAAAAGGAAACCCTCTTGCACTGTTGGTGGGAATGTAAATTGGTACAGCTGCTATGGAGAACTGTATGGAGGTTCCTCAAAACACTAAAAATAGAACTACCATATGACCCAGCAATCCCACTCCTGCACATATACCCAGAGAAAACCATAACTCCAAATGGTACGTGCATTCCAATGTTCATTGCACCACTATTTACAATAGCCAGGACATGGAAACAACCTAAATGTGCATCAACAGAAGAATGCATAAAGATGATGTGGTACATATATACACTGGAATAATCCTCAGCCATAAAAAGGAATGAAACTGTGCCATTTTCAGAGATGTGGATGGACCTAGAGTCTGTCATACAGAGTGAAGTAAGTCAAAAAGAGCAAAACAAATATCATGTATTAACACATATATTTGGAATTTAGAAAACCAGTACAGATGAGCCTATTTGCAAAGCAGAAATGGAGGCACAGACATAGAGAACAAACATATGGGCACCAAGTGGTGTGGTGGTATGGATCGGGATTGATGTACGTATATTGCTATGTATGAAGTAGATGGCTGGTGAGTGCCTACTGTATAGCACGGGGGGAAAAATAAGAAGATGTGATCTGTTTGTAGGACATATATTAAGTTAACCTTAAAAATGCATTCCAGTATGCATCAGGTGCAGACAAATACTGTTTGATTCCACTTATACGAGGTACCGAGAATAGTCAAATTTATAGAGTCAAAAAGTACAGTGGTAGATGCCAAGGGGCGGGGAGGGGGATGGGGTGGGGACGAGGAATGGGGAGTTAGTGTTTAAAGGGTCAGAGTTTCAGTTTGGGAAGGTGAAAAATTCAGGTGATGGATGATGGTGAGAGTTGCACAACAATGTGAATGTACTTAATGCCACTGAACTGTACAGTTAAATATGGTTAAATAGTATGTTTTATATTATGTGACTTTTACCACAATAAAAAATTTTATAAAAAGAAGCTCGAAGTGCATTTCCTTTGTCTTTTTCTTTGTTAAACTGTTATATAAACTCAAACTGTAACCACCCCTTTGAATTACTCATTATTTAGTGCTCCTTTATTTAGTGTGATGTACAGGTTAATAAACTTTTGTTTTTCTCTTATTAATCTGTCATTTATTAATTTACAAAGCCTCAATCAGAACCCAGAAAGGGTGGAGGAAAAAGATTGTTTTTACTCCCCTACAGTAATCACCTCAAGTTTTTTTGTTTTTGTTTATTTTGTTTCTGGTTTTTGTTTTTGTTTTTTTAATATTTTTTTTGGCTGCCCCAGGTCTTAGTTGCAGCATGCAGGATCTTTAGTTGCAGCCTGCAAATTCTTTGTTGTAGCATGTGGGATCTAGTTCCCTGACCAGGGGTCGAACCTGGGCCCCCTGTATTGGGAGTGCAGAGTCTTAGCCACTGGACTACCAGGGAAGTCCCACTTTTTCTTTTTTAATTTTTATTTTAGCAGTAATCATCTCAATTTAAGTACTATTTGAATAAATATATTTGAATAGAGTAGGCTTGGGTTATCTAATAATTTATCTCTCTGTACACACATCTTTCTTTCAGTCTATGACCTGTCTCTTTATCTATCTATACTAAGTAATGAGTGTTTATAATTTCAACATTTATTTAAAGTACATTTTTTTTTTAATTCTTTTTTTTTTTTTTTGCGGTACGTGGGCCTCTCACTGTTGTGGCCTCTCCCGCTGTGGAGCACAGGCTCCGGACGCGCAGGCTCAGCGGCCATGGCTCACGGGCCTAGCCGCTCCGCGGCATGTGGGATCTTCCCGGACTGGGGCGCGAACCCATGTCCCCTGCATCGGCAGGCGGACTCCCAACCACTGCGCCACCAGGGAAGCCCCTAAAGTACATTTTTAAATTATATTTTTGAGTTAAAAACTTCTGAACATGGGTTATTTCTATAATTATTATTTTTAAATCTTGTGAGTAATGGGTTAAAATCCTAATGTTGTAAAACCTTAACTGCCTACCAGAGAAATATTTAGAAAATACAAAATGACTCTTGACAGATACTGAAGTATTACTAAGTAATTATTATCTATTAATTTTTTAATGTTAAAATCGAATTCAAAATTTCTGTTTATTTTCTTCTCAGTCTTTTCTAATTTCTATTTTCATGACTTTCCTCCACATCTGAACTTTCAAATAATCAAATAATATTTGCTATATCACATGCTTTGGAGTCTTTAAATCAGAAAGAACTATAAAAAACCCAGGCTATGCTATTTTCAGACTGTATAACTCAAGAGAAATTTCTTGAGAAATTTCCTCTTTGAATCCTTGTTTATAAATGTAAATAGTAAGTAGATTAAAAATTTGCTGTAGGATTACATTAAATTGAATGAGTGATAATATGTGAACATGCCTACCCCAGAACTTGAGCATTAGTACACCTACAAATTTTTCAGTTTTCTCAGAAAAATAGTCAATATGGCTATAATTTTGGCAGATGTCATAGTTGATCCCACCTCATTATACATAGAGGGGTCCTCTAAATATCTAAACTTTATTTCATAAAGATGTGCATAGATTTGTAAAATCATTTGTCTTTTACTAAAAGAGACTGTGCCATTCTCTATTATTTTTTCTCTAAAATACAATTTCCCTATACAAAGTAAAAATATATATTAAAGATAAGGAATGTAGAAAGTTCATTCAACTGTTATAAAAATCCATGATTTTTTAAAATATCCACTAAGGCAACAATATACATTTTAAAATAAGACTAAAGATTCCACTTCTAGGATTCAGTGAACATAATCCACCCTCTCTACCCCACTGAAAGCAGCTATGGAACCTAAAAAAAATGCATGGGACAGCTATTTATAGACTCTGAAAAGTAAATAATGATAGGAGGGTTGAAGAAGAATACCAGTATTCAAAACACTATTGACCATCAGTGAGTCTGCTATTATTTTTCCCTCGTGTCCCCTAGCCTGAATTCAATGCAGCCTGAAATTTGGAAGAGATAATCAATGCAGAGAGAGAGAGCTCCAGGAAAAATCCACTTGTCCAGCTTGAAGAGCAAGAAAGAGATGTTCTCGTGCTCAGAGAAAGTAAGGAAAGTCACCAGTTTTTTTTTCTCTTTTTCTTCTTTTTTTCTATTCTTTTGTATCCTGAAACCTAAATGATCTTGTGGAAGCAGTAACAAGTGAGCTACAATATGAGCAAGTGCATAACTCTCTAGAAAGGAAGTCTTCCTCACTGTCCATGGAGCTGGGGTCCTTAGAGAATGGGGAAAATGCCCATTGACTTTTTTTTCCTTTTTATCTTCCCACACCTTAGTTGCAAATATGTGTGCTGTTGTAGGAAGTATGCAGCATATTGGGGCAAATTGAGACTCAACTTTTGGCCCAAGGATAAGAAGGACCCAGAGGATTGGAATATGCCTGGGCAATGGTGCAGGGGGTTGCACTCAGAAGACTGACCCTTTAAAGTTGTTTATAAACTCTCCTCTGACCTGAACATGCATGCATCTGCCTCTAAACAGCATACATAGCATTTGAAAACTAACTGCAAGATAGAATATCACACAAGTTTCAGACTTGGTGGTGCATGTGTGGGACAGATTAGACTAGCAGTACAATAATTTGAAAACTAAATTAGTATCACAACTCACAAATACTGGTTGGAACTTGTGGCCTGAACCCAACTGGATCGATTGTTTATAAAAATCTCTTTTTTTTATATATATATTGTTTGTTGACTGCTTACAATACAAAAATAGCAACATTCTCTATAGACGTTAAATAAACCCCAGAATCTTATAGTATCAAAAGTGTAGTACAAAATTCAAAATTACTCAGCATATGTAGAATTGAGAAAAATCTCAACTTGAATGGGGACAGTTACTGACACTGAGATGACATAGATGTTGAAATTATTGGACAAAGACTTTGGATTTCTTTAAAATTTTAAACTTCTGGAAAAAACACTTAAGAATTTAATGACAAGCCCTAGACTGGAAGAAAATGTTTGCAAAACACATATCTGGTGAAGAACTTGTATCCAAAATATACAAAGAACCCTTAAAACTTAACAGTAAGAGAAATAAAAAGTGTGGGTAAAAGATCTGAACAGATCAGATATATCTGAACAGATATATCATCAAAAAAGATATACAGGGCTTCCCTGGTGGCTCAGTGGTTGGGAGTCCGCCTGCCGATGCAGGGGACATGGGTTTGTGCCCCGGTGCGGGAAGATCCCACATCCCACATCCCACATGCCGCGGAGCGGCTGGGTCCATGAGCCATGGCCGCTGAGCCTGTGCATCCGGAGCCTGTGCTCCGCAGCGGGAGAGGCCGCGGCAGTGAGAGACCCACATACCGCAAAAAAAAAAAAAAAAAAAAAAAAAGATATACAGATAGCAAATAAGCATTTTGATTGAATATTCAACATTATATGTCATTAGGGAATTTCAAATTAAAACAACAATAAGAGAATCACTGCACATCTGTTAGTAGAGTGAAAATCCAGAACACTGACACCACCAAATTCTGGCAAGGTTGTGGAGCAGCAGGAACTCTGATTTATTGCTGGTGGGAATGTGAAATGGTACAGCCACTTTGGAGCACAGTTTGGCTGCTCTATCAGAACTAAACATACTCTTATCTTATGATTCAGCAGTCACATTCCTTGGCGTGTACACAAATGAGGTGAAAACTTAATATCCACACAAAAACTTCCATATGAATGTGTATAGCAGCTTTATTCATAATTGCTAAAACTTGAAAGCAACCAAAACGTCCTTCAGTTGAGTGAACAGATAAACTGTGGTGCATCCATACAAAGGAATATTATTCAGTGATAAGAATAAATGAATCATTAAGCCACAAAAAGACATGGAAGGACCATAAATGTATATTACTCAGTGGAAGAAACCAAACTTAAAAGGCTATATACTATATGATTCCAACTATATGACATTATGGAAAAGGCAAAACTATGGAGAACATAAAAAGATCAGTGGTTGCCAGGGATTTGGGGGGAGTCAGGGAAGGATGAACACACAGAGCAAAGGGGATTTTTAGGGCAGTTATTCTGTAATGGTGGATTAATGTCATTATGCACTTGCCAAAACCCATAGAATATAAATCACAAAAAGTAAACCTTATATAAACTATGGACTTTAGTTAAAACTAAACTGTGCACTTTTTTATGTATTAATAATGATAAATATTGACTCAAATTACAATGAAAGCAATACACTAATGTAAGATATTAATAATAGTGGAGATTGAAAGTGTATGTGAAAACTAAATTTTTCACTCAATTTTTTCTATCAACCTAAAACTGCTGCCAAAAAAAGTTTATTAAATTAAAAAATAACAAAATATATGGATCAAAGATAATGTTTTAATGGAAATTAAAAATTATTTTTAAGTGAACAAAATTGAAAATACAAAATATCAAAATTTGCAGCACTCAGACAAAGCAGTATTTAGATATTTCTAAATAACTAGTAGTAAAAATATATTTGGAGCTATTGTGATATTATTATAGTAAGTCTTAAAAGTGGATAGTTCAATTGCTTCAGCTATTCTTTTTAAAATTATTCTGAACATTTTGCCTTTTCAGTCAGTTTTAGAATAGTATATATATATATATATATATGGAAAAGAAAAAAAGTCCTGCTTTGGTTTTTGAATGGAATTGTGTTACAGTTCAATTTGGGAATAATTGACATCTTTACTATATTGAATCATCTAATCCATGTACATGGCATATCTTTTATTTATGTCTTCTTTGATTGTTTTCATTAGCGTTTGTAGTTTTCCCCATAAAGATCCTATACATATTCTCTTGGATTTATCTCTAAGCATGTTGTTTTTGAGCTATTGCAAATATATATATGTGAATATATAAACTCATATAGAATTTATATAGTACTTATTACCTGCTATATAGAAATAATTTACAATGATAAATTATATATAATATGTATTATATGTATATATACATATATACTTATTTTTGGATATATGCAAGCTAACTTTAAAATTGAATGAAAAGACAAAACAAGATAGTCAAAACCATTTTGAAAAAGAATACAACAGGATTCCCACTGCCCAATTTTTAAACCTACTATATACTGCTATTGGTAATGTGTTATTGGCAGAGAGATAGACATATAGATCCGTGGAACAGAAAAGACAGGCCAGTAATAGATCCACACAAATATGAACCATTGATTTTTGACACCCGTGTAAAGATAATTATGTGGAGCAAAGGCAGTCTTTCAACAAATGGAAAACTTGGACATCTAAATGCAAAAGAATGGATACCAACCTCACACCTTATATAAATATTAATTCAAAATGGATCATAGCTCCATATGTAAAAATTTAACACATTTAGAAAAAAAATAGGAGAAAATCTTTGTAGCCTAATAAGGTTATTTATGACAAAGGAGTTGTAAATGCCAAATGACACCTGTGCCTTTTCAAAGCAGGACTTTTCTACATCAGTGGTTTTCAACTTGGGCAAATTTGCCCCCGTAGGAGACATCTGGCAATCTCTGGAGCCATGTTCATTGGTTATAATCTGAAAGTGTGTGTGTTGTGTTTGTGTGTGTGGCCGGGGCTGGGGGTGGTAGTGCTACTGGCATCTATTGGGTAGAGGCCAGGGATACTGGTAAACATCCTACAATGCACCGGACAGCCTCCCTCACAACTATTACACTGTATCTGGTCCAAAATGCCAGTAGTGCTGAGAAACCTTGTTCAGGTGTTTTGTTTTTTTCCTATGTCAGACACTTTAAAAATCATTTTGTATTTATCTAATTATTCAGAAGGGGAAAAATATCTTTATTGATATTGTTTGATATGATCAACCTAAATAACAAAGATAGTTTTTATACGAATAGGCATTTTCAGCCAGTATTCTGAGAGAAAAAGCATAGGTTACCAAAATCTAAAAAAAAAAAAATTTCTTGCTTCACTGCCAAATATTTTCAAACAAAACCATTTATTTCACTGGTTGTAGGGAAGAAAATGGCAGCTTTCAGGTCAGTTATCACTGCAACATTTAAACAGTTCAGATTTTTTACAGACTTTTATTATTGGAAAAAGCAACAGCCCTGTCAAGGGATAACAGAAACTCAAGGAAATCAGGCATCCCTAATGACTCTATTCCGATTTAGCACAGGTCTCTGGTGATTTATTTTCAAGGATTCCAGAGCTCAGGCTTTTGATCTTGAGGGGGGAAATCTAAGCATGGGCAGGAAGGCATTCTATTTGCACAGCCTTAGTGCCTGTAGCATTCCCAATTTGGCCAGAGATCTCCCAGCAGGAGAGGTTCTTTCACACGGTGTCTATAAATCCACAGGTCCAGGGTTGGTTTCATTTGTTTTCTTTGGTAAGTCTCTTGAGGGCTTAAGACAATTAAAGGGCTAATCGGCTATGCTTTGCCTGTAGGGCGTTCAAGTTATTGATAGTTTCTTCATAGCAAAGTCACTGTTAACCACTTTTTCCTTTTCAGTCTCTAGATGTACACTGTAGCTGGGACAAAGCTGAAAAGCTTTAGTCTCTGAGGGCAACATGCTCTTACGTGTTTGGGAATGGGCTTGAGTTCGTTGTGCAGGTATACTGGCACTGAGAACACTAGGTGTACACTCTACGGCAGTGATGTTCAACCACGGGTGATTTTGCCCCCTACGGGACATTAGTCAATATCTGGAGACATTTTTAGTTGTTATAACTGGGGGTAAAGGTGATACTAGCATTTAGTAGGGAGAAACAAGGCATGCTACTACTAAATATCCTACAGTGCATAAGACGGTCCCCCCAAAACAAAGAATTATCTGGCCCAAGATATCAGTATGGCCATAGTTGCAAAATACTGCTCTGTGGGCTCGTTCCTCTTCACAAGCAGTGGATATAGTTTTCAAATTTATGCACCTTCTAATAGTCAGTTATGTGGGGCAAACCTTAGATGAAAGGTTTTTAGAGGTGATATCTTTAAGAATACATTTCTTTTGCAATATCTGTCAAAGCATAAAGCTTTCAGAAGTATTTATAATACTTTCTTAATTGTCTGAACAGGCTTGTAGGAACCTTTTGCGGACTGGTTGAACTTTCCAAGTCCAAGGGTCTTTGTAACTTGTGTTTAAGATGTAACTTCTATTTTCCAGTTTCAGTGTGCAAATGTTTAAAATAAAATATATGCCTCATGGTTACTTGTGATAAAATGCTTGAAATTGAAACATATTAAGTGATTTCATTGGAATACTATTATAGTTTTTTTTTAAGTTGTTTTTTTTTTAACATCTTTATTGGAGTATAATTGTTTTACAATGGTGTGTTAGTTTCTGCTTTATAGCAAAGTGAATCAGCTATACATATACATATATCCCCATATCACCTCCCTCTTGCATCTCCCTTGCACCCTCCCTATCCTACCCCTCTAGGTGTTCACAAAGCACCCAGCTGATCTCCCTGTGCTATGCAGCTGCTTCACACTAGCTATCCACTTTACATTTGATAGTATATGTAAATCCATGCCACTCTCTCACTTCATCCCAGCTTACCCTTCCCTCTACCCCTGTCCTCAAGTACATTCTCTAGGTTTGTGTCTTAATTCCTGTCCTGCCCCTAGGTTCTTCAGAAGCATTTATTTATTTTAGATTCCATATATGTGTGTAAGCATACAGTATTTGTTTTTCTATTTCTGACTGACTTCACTCTGTATGACAGACTCTAGGTCCATCCACCTCACTACAAATAACTCAATTTCATTTCTTTTTATGGCTGAGTAGTATTCCGTTGCATATATGTGCCACATCTTCTTTATCCATTCATCTGTCGATGGACACCTAGGTTGTTCCCATGTCCTGGCTATTGTAAATAGAGCTGCAGTGAACATTGTGGTACATGACTCTCTTTGAGTTATGGTTATCTCAGGGTATATGCCCAGTAGTGGGATTGCTGGGTCATATGGTAATTCTATTTTTAGTTTTTTAAGGAACCTTAATACTGTAGGTTAATACTTAATAAAAGTTAATACTGTAACCTTAATCCTCTATAGTGGCTCTATCAATTAACATTCCCACCAACAGTGCAAGAGGGTTCCCTTTCCTCCACACCCTCTCTGGCATTTATTGTTAGTAGATTTTTTGATGATGGCCATTCTGACTGGTGTGAGGTGATACCTCATTGTGGTTTGATTTGCATTTCTCTAATGATTACTGATGTTGAGCATTCTTTCATGTGTTTGTTGGCAATCTATATATCTTCTTTGGAGAAATGTCTGTTTAGGCCTTCTGCCCATTTTTGGATTGGGTTGTTTGTTTTTTTGATATTGAGCTGCATGACCTGCTTGTAAATTTTATAGATTAATCCTTTGTCAGTTGCTTCATTTGCAAATATTTTCTCCCATTCTGAGGGTTGTCTTTTCGTCTTATTTATGGTTTCCTTTGCCATGCAAAAGCTTTTACGTTTAATTAGGTCCCATTTGTTTATTTTTGTTTTTATTTCCATTTCTCTAGGAGGTGGGTCAAAAAGGATCTTGCTGTGATTTATGTCATAGAGTGTTCTGCCTATGTTTTCCTCTAACAGTTTGATAGTGTCTGGCCTTATGTTTAGGTCTTTAATCCATTTGGAGTTTATTTTTGTGTGTGGTGTTAGGGAGTGTTCTAATTTCATTCTTTTACATGTAGCTGTCCAGTTTTCCCAGCACCACATATTGAAGTAGTGTCTTTTCTCCATTGTATATTCTTGCCTCCTTTATCAAACATAAGGTGACCATGGGTTTATCTCTGGGCTTTCTCTCCTGTTCCATTGATCTATATTTCTGTTTTTGTGCCAGTACCATACTTTCTTGATTACTGTAGCTTTGTAGTATAGTCTGAAGTCAGGGAGTCTGATTCCTCCAGCTCCGTTTTTCTTTCTCAAGATTGTTTCGGCTATTCATGATCTTTTGTGTTTCCATACAAATTGTGAAATTTTTTGTTCTAGTTCTGTGACAAATGCCAGTGGTAGTTTGATAGGGATTGCATTCAGTCTGTAGATTGCTTTGGGTAGTATAGTCATTTTTGCAATGTTGATTCTTCCAGTCCAAGAACATGGTATATCTCTCCATCTGTTGGTGTCATTTTTAATTCCTTTCATCAGTGTCTTATAGTTTTCTGCATACAGGTCTTTTGTCTCCTTAGGTAGGTTTATTCCTAGATATTTAATTATTTTTGTTGCATTGGTAAATGGGAGTGTTCCCTTAATTTCTCTTTCAGATTTTTCATCACTAGTGTACAGGAATGCAAGATATTTCTGTGCATCAATTTTATATTCTGCTACTTTTCCAAATTCATTGATTAGCTCTAATAGCTTTCTGGTAGCATCTTTAGGATTCTCTATGTGTAGTATAATGTCATCTGCAAACAGTGACAGCTTTACTTCTTCTCTTCCAGTTTGGATTCCTTTTATTTCTTTCTCTTCTGTGATTGCTGTGGCTAAAACTTCCAAAACTGTGTTGAATAATAGTGGTGAGAGTGGGCAACCTTGTCTTGTTCCTGATCTTACTGGAAGTGGTTTCAGTTTTTCTCCATTGAGAACGATGTTGACTGTGGGTTTGTCATATCTGGCCTTTAATATGTTGAGGAAAGTTCCCTCTATGCCTACTTTCTGGAGGGTTTTTATCATAAATGGGTATTGAATTTTGTCAAAAGCTTTTTCTGCATCTATTGAGATGATCATATGATTTTTCTCCTTCAGTTTGTTAATATGGTGTATCACATTGATTGATTTGCATATATTGAAGAATCCTTGCATTCTGGGGATAAACCCCACTTGATCACGGTGTATGATCCTTTTAATGTGCTGTTGGATTCTGTTTGCTAGTATTTTGTTGAGGATTATTGCATCTATGTTCATCAGTGAAACTGGCCTTTAGTTTTCTTTCTTTGTGACATCTTAGTCTGGTCTTGGTATAGAATGAGTTTGGGAGTGTTCCTCCCTCTGCTATATTTTGGAAGAATTTTAGAAGGACAGGTGTTAGCTATTGTCTAAATGTTTGATAGAATTCGCCTGTAAAGCCATGTGGTCCTTGGCTTTTGTTTGTTGAAAGATTTTAAATCACAGTCTCAAATTCAGTGCTTGTGATTGGTCTGTGTATATTGGTCTGTGTATTTTTTCAGTCTTGGAAGGTTGTGCTTTTCTAAGAATTTGTCCATTTCTTCCAGGTTGTCCATTATATTGGCATGTGGTTGCTTGTAGTAGTCTCTTATGGTCCTTTGTATTTCTGGGGTCTCAGGTGTAACTTCTTTTTCATTTCTAATTTTATTGATTTGAGTCCTCTTGTTTTCTTTCTTGATGAGTCTAGATAAGGGTTATCAATTTTGCTTTTCTTTTCAAAGAATCAGTTTATAGTTTTATTGATATTTGCTATTGTTTCCTTCATTTCTTTTTCATTTATTTCTGATCTGATCTTCATGATTTCTTTCCTTCTGCTAACTTTGGGGTTCTTTTTGTTTTTCTCTCTCTAATTGGTTTAGGTGTAAGATTAGGTTGTTTATTTGAGATGTTTATTGTTTCTTGAGGGAGGATTGTATGGCTGTAAACTTCCCTCTTAGAACTGCTTTTGCTGCATCCCATAGGTTTTGGGTAGTTGTGTTTTCATTGTCATTTGTTTCTAGGTATTTTTTGATTTCCTCTTTGATTTATTCAGTGATCTCTTGGTTATTAAGTAGTGTAATGTTTAGCCTCCATGTGTTTGTATATTTTACAGATTTTTTCCTGTAATTGATATCTAGTCTTGTAACATTGTGTTTGCAAAAGATACTTGATATGATTTCAATTTTCTTGAATTTACCAAGGCTTGATTTGTGACCCAAGATAATCTATCCTGGAGAATGTTCCATGAGCACTTGAGAAAAAGTGTTTAAGGTAGTTATCAATATGTATGTTCCTATTACCATTATCTTCATTGTTTTGGGTTTGTTATTGTAGGTCTTTTCCTTCTCTTGTGTTTCCTGCTTAGAGAAGTTCCTTTAGCATTTGTTGTGAAGCTGGTTTGGTGGTGCTGAATTCTCTTAGCTTTTGCTTATCTGTATAGGTTTTAATTTCTGTGTTGAATCTGAATGAGATCCTTGCTGAGTAGAGTAATCTTGGTTTTAGGTTTTCCCCTTTCATCACTTTAAATATGTCCTGCCTCTCCCTTCTGGCTTGCAGAGTTTCTGCTGAAAGATCAGCTGTTAACATTGTGGGGAATCCCTTGTATGTTAATTGTTGTTTTTCCCTTGCTGCTTTTAATACTTTTTCTTTGTATTTAATTTTTGATAGTTTGATTAATATGTGTCTTGGCGTGTTTCTCCTTGGATTTATCCTGTATGGGACTCTCTGTGCTTCCTGAACTTCATGAACTGTTTCCTTTCCCATCTTAGGGAAGTTTTAAACTCTAATCTCTTCAAATATTTTCTCAGTCCCTTTTTTTTCTCTTCTTCTGGGACCCCTATAATTCGAATGTTGGTGTGTTTACTGTTGTCCCACAGGTCTCTGAGACTGTCCTCAATTCTCTTCATTCTTTTTTCTTTATTCTACTCTGCAGTAGTTATTTCCACTATTTTATTTTCCAGTTCACTTATCCATTCTTCTGCCTCAGTTATTCTGCTATTGATTCCTTGTAGAGAATTTTTAATTTCATTTATTGTGTTGTTCATCATTGTTTGTTTGCTCTTTAGTTCTTCTAGGTCCTTGTTGAATGTTTCTTGTATTTTCTCCATTCTATTTCCAAGATTTTGCCTCATCTTTACTATAATTACTCTTAATTCTTTTTCAGGTAGACTGCCTATTTCCTCTTCATTTGTTTGGTCTTGTGGGTTTTTACCTTGCTCCTTCGTGTGTTGTGTTTCTCTGTCTTCTCATTTTACTTAACTTACTGTGTTTGGGGTCTCCTTTCCACAGGCTACAGGTTCGTCGTTCCCGTTTTTCTTAGTGTCTTCCCCCAGTGGCTAAGGTTGGTTCAGTGGGTTGTGTAGGCTTCCTGGTAGAGGGGACTTGAGCCTGTGTTCTGGTGGATGAGGCTGGATCTTGTCTTTCTGGTTGGCAGGACCATGTCCGGTGGTGTGTTTTGGTGTGTCTGTGAACTAATTATGATTTTAGGCAGCCTCTCTGCTAATGGGTGGGGTTATATTCTTGTCTTGCTAGTTGTTTGGCATAGGGTGTCCTGTACTGTAGCTCACTTGTTGTTGAGTGGAGCTGGGTCTTAGCGTTGAGATGGAGATCTCTGGGAGAGCTTTCAGTGTTTGATATTATGTGGAGCTGAGAGGTCTCTGGTGGCCCAATGTCATGAATTCGGCTCTCCGACGTTAGAGGCACAAGCCTGACACCTGGCCAGAGCTCCAAGACCCTGTCAGCCACATGGCTCAGAAGAAAAGGGAGAAAGAAAGAAAGAAAGGAAGGGAGGGAGGGAGGGAGGGAGGGAGGAAGAGAGAAAGAAAGAAAGAAAGAAAGAAAGAAGTAAAATAAAGCAAAGTGATTAAAAAATTATTAAAAAACATTAAAAAGTAATAAAAAAGAAAAGCAAGAAAGAAAGAAAGAAGAGAGCAACCGAATCAAAAACAAATCCACCTATGATAACAAGCGCCGAAAACTATACTAAAAAAAAAGCAACAACAACAACAACTGACAGATAGATCCCTAGGACAAATGTTAAAGCAAAGCTATACAGACAAAATCACACAAAGAAACATACACATCCACACTCACAAAAAGAGAAAAAGGAAAAAATATATATATATCATTGCTCCCCAAGTCCACTGCCTCAATTTTGGGATCATTCGTTGTTTCTTCTGGTATTCCACAGATGCAGAGTACATCAAGTTGATTTTGGAGATTTATTCCGCTGCTCCTGAGGCTGCTGGGAGAGATTTCCCTTTCTCTTCTTTATTCACACGGTCCTGAAGTTCAGCTTTGGATTGGCCCTGCTTCTGCGTGTAGGTCGCCTGAGGGCATCTGTTCTTCACTCAGACAGGACGGGGTTAAAGGAGCGGCTGATTAGGGGGCTCTGGCTCACTCAGGCCTGGGGGAGGGAGAGGTACAGAATGTGGGGAGAGCCTGCGGCAGCAGAGGCCATTGTGACGTTACACCCGCCTGAGGCTTGCTGTGTGTTCTCCTGGGGAAGTTGTACCTGGATCACTGGACCCTGGCAGTGGCAGGCTGCACAGGCTCCTGGGAGGGGAGGTGTGGGTAGTGACTTGTGCTTGCACACAGGCTTCTTGGTGGCTGCAGCAGCAAGCTTAGCATTTCATTGCTTTCTCCGGGGTCCATGCTGGTAGCCACAGCTCGTGCCCTTCTCTGGAACTTGTTTAGGCAGTGCTCTGAATCCCCTCTCCTTGCGCACCCCAAAACAATGGTTTCTTGCTTTTTAGGCCAGTCCAGACTTTTTCCCGGACTCCCTCCCGTCTAGCTGTGGCGCACTAGCCCCCTTCAGGCTGTGTTCACGCACCCAACCCCAGTCCTCTCCCTGGGATCTGACCTCCAAAGCCGGAGCCTCAGCTCCCAGCCCACACCCACTCCAGTGGGTGAGCAGACAAGCCTCTCAGGCTAGTGAGTGCTGCTTTGTGCCAATCCTCTGTGCGGGAATCTCTCCACTTTGCCCTCTGCACCCCTGTTGCTGCACTCTCCTCCATGGCTTCGAAGCTTCCCCCCAGCCACCCCACATCTCCGCCAGTGAAGGGGCTTCCTAGTATGTGGAAACCTTGCCTCCTTCACAGCTCCCTCCCAGAGGTGCAGGTCCCACCCCTATTCTTTTGTCTCTGTTTTTTCTTTGTTCTTTTGCCCTACCAAGGTACATGGGGAGTTTCTTGCCTTTTGGGAGGTTGGAGGTCTTCTGCCAGCATTGAATAGGTGTTCTGTAGGCGTTGTTGCACATATAGATGTATATCTGATATATTTATGGAGAGGAAGATGATCTCTACGTCTTACTCTTCTGCCATCTTGAAGGTCTCCTGGAATACTATTATAGTTTTCTGTCTTTCTTTTCTTACACATATCTGGAGGGATTGCATGCTATTATATTCCATTTACTCCTAAATAACCAATGTCAAAAGAAAAAAAAATCAGTATTTGGATTTGGTAGAAAGATAAAATTAATCATTGAATTGATACTATTTTAATGAATTGAATCAACATGCTAGAGTCAAATTGTCACTTGAAACACACAGCACACTATCTTATATGATTTTGTCAAGCATTTATAAGACTTATGAAACTATCCAGTGGTTAGTAGCCATTAAGTGAAGCTCAACTTGCTTTGTGCCTAGGACATTACTTTAATAAAAGACTAAATTGGAAATTGATATTTAACAAAATTTTTTAAAAGAATGTTATAAATATTTAAGTATAATTCAGTAATGTCTTAAACTGTAATTAAGTGCATTGTGAGATTAAAAATGAGCGTTATCTGTAACCAATGTGGAAATGTCAGTAATGCACCAAGATTCTTCTGCTTCATCCTACAGACAAGGAATCAATACCAAAGTCTATTCAAGCTCAGGAAAAAGGAGAGTTGAATAAGTGTCCAGTTAATTTAATAAATGTAGACAGCTGACTTAGATAAATCAGATTGTAAAGAACTCTTTTACCTCATTACCATTTTTGGCCTGAATTATCCAGATAATTATTCCAATTTTCCACATCACTTTGCCCACATTGACAGAATGTCTTTCAATTTTTCATGTAAGTGCATTTCTTCTGTACTGCTTAAGGCCCAGCAAGGTGTGTGTCCTTTATGATGCAAATCTAGCATTTCCCCATTTTGTTGATACTTTTCAAAATGCTATCTTTTCTGTTTGTATAACCTTTAACTCACTATTGATAATTTGACGATGGTGGTGCCAAGAGACCTATTTATGCATTTTACAATTGTGAATAGAAAACATTTCTTGGTTCTTCTGCTCTATTTTTTTCTTCATTTATATGTGGTTTATTTGAATTTCTGTAGAACATGCCTTTTTTTTCCTTTGCTCCTAATATATTTCTAATCAGTTGGTAAAACTAGTTCATTTGCTGACCTGGTTTATACCTACTTAGGTAGCAATGTTGTATTCAAGATGTTTCAAGCTTCTATTTCACACTGCATAAACTAGTATGATTCAGTTTTTCTATGTCTAATCATAAAATTCTTATCTTGAATAATTTGAGATCATTTGATTATTTGAATGAGATTATAGAGTACATATTATGGAAAATAGATATTATTTTAAGTGCAGCCATCATTTATATTACTGTTATGCCAAGACCATTAGTGTGGGGGGAGAAGGATATGAGAAGTATGGAGGGTCAAACAAAAGCATTGCTTAATTATTTTTCATAGCTTCATTCACCCATTGTTTATAATACATATAAATAATTAATTTTTTCTGCTATAGATTTTGAAATTATTTTTCATAAGAAAATAATACAACTGAGAAGCTATACAATCCTGAATCATATTTGCTAGGCATCACTCACTATTTGACTAGTGAATCCAACTGTTGTTTATTACTATTCTCTATAGTATTTTGCTTCTAATTTTAGTGGTAGCATGCATCTACATAGCTTTTTTCTTATTCCAAATTTGTAGACTGTCCACTGTTATGATTTTTCAATTGCAGTTACTGTTAAGCCAGTACATTAGTTAATTATTATTGTGTAACACACATTTCCTATATTGAGTGAATTTAAAAACAACCATTTATTATAACTTATAAGACTACAGGTTAGCTGGGCTGTTCTGCTGATCTGGGTTTCTTGAATTGTTATATATGTGAGGTTTATTGTCAGGTTAGCTAGGGGCTGGCTGGTGTTTGGTTGCCTCACTCACAAGTCTGAAGGTTAGCTGTCAGTGGTGGAAAGAGGATAAAATAGACCACATGACACTCATCATCCAGCATATTAGCAGATCTTATTCACATAGCAGTCTCAGGATTCCATGAGAGAGAAAGCAGAAATAAACAATGCTTAGAATTCACACAATATGATTTCTGTTGTACTGTATTGATCACCACAAATTAAAAGGACAGCACAGATTCAAGGAGTAAGAAAGAAATTCTACTGCTTAATGTATGATTTGCAGTGTTATATTCCAGGTAGGGTATGGTTATAGAGAAAAGATTAATTATAACTATTTTTCTAAATGATATTACAGAGTCCACTTCCTGACCACAGTTGTTTACATACATTCTATTTCAAGAGGCTCAAAATTCTGATCCACTTACAATATTATGCTCAAAGTACAGGATCTCATGATCTACATCAGGTTTTGATGTAAGTCTTACAATACAATTTGTATAAAAAGACAAATTATCTCACCTTTATGAAGTAGGAACAGAGAGAGATCAACTGTAAGACCCAGCAACACCCAAGGAGGGAAAGAATGAGAGGTGCATTAGAGTCCCTGGTCCATAGCAATTCTGAAATCCTGCTGGGTAATGTTGTCTTGATATCTAAGTTTGGAGAAGGAGTTTATGTGTAAAATTTTGGGGTATGTGTTTGTGTGTGTGTGTATGTATATAGGTAATTGTATGATTTTTAAAAACTTTTTCACAGCAATATAACTATTCTGAAAGTATACTCTATTATTGTCAGTAACTTAACACTAGACTGAGAGATTTAGGAAGTATGGCTGAACAAAAACTGCACATAAAATCATTATATTTATATCCTCCTTCAGAGGTAACCACAAGTAACATTGTACATGTTTTTCAGTCTTTTAAAATTGCATTCAATTTGTATTAAAAAATTTTAAATACCAAAGTATAATATAGTATATATGGAAAACATAATATATAGACAATCTATATAATTTTATGTAAAAATATTTTCCTATTTTAATACAGTGGTTTCCTCCCATAAAATTATATTATTTCTTAGGAATGATAATATCTATCTAAATAGAATGGATATTTTGCATCTATGTATAGTCACTGATCTCTGTCAACTAAACCTTTAATTTTACATTAGGAGGATTATTGTAGCTTTTACATTCTCTTTTGTAACTTATTTAAATATGTATGTTTTGTTTTTGTTTTATTTTTGTTTCAGATTGATTCTAAATTTGTAAAGCATATTTTGCATTTTTGAGAACAAGAAAAGAGATTGGTCTGATTGGAGTTGAGTGAAGGAGTAAAGAATGTTTGGGGGGGGTGTAAACTTTTTTTAAAGTAGCCACTGTGAAGATATACAGGACGTTACAGACCATGGCATGAAGTTTAGATTTTATTCTACTATATGAGTAAACAGTGGAGAGCTTTGAAGGAGACATGCATGATCACAGTCACATTTATAAGGGGAAAAGGTATATGATGAGTGAGGTGAAAGGTCAGTGGGGCAAAGAAGGAAGAGACAAGCTCAAGGGAAACTTATATACTCCATTGGTGAGATGGTGGTGTCTTGAATAAGGTGGTCATTCTGTAGTTTATGAGAAAAAAATTGGGCTTAGATTATATATATATAATTTTTTTTTTTTTTGCGGTACGCGGGCCTCTCACTGTTGTGGCCTCTTCCGTTGTGGAGCACAGGCTCCAGATGCGTAGGCTCAGCGGCCATGGCTCACGGGCCCAGCCGCTCTGCGGCATGTGGGATCTTCCTGGACCGGGGCACGAACCCATGTCCCCTGCATCGGCAGGCGGACTCTCAACCACTGCGCCACCACGGAAGCCCTGGATTATATTTTTGATGTAGAGTAGAATTGATAAGATTTACTGGTAAGTCAGATGGGAAGTATGAGAGAAAAAGTGGGTAGGGATGACAGTAAGGCTTGTGCCCTAAATTAAGTACATGAATAAAAGTACCGCTTTTTAAGAAGGGAGGCTTAATAATTAGAGGGATTGGTTGTTATTATTATTGATGGTGTTGGTGATATTGTTTTAAATAATCTTGTGGTTTCTTGATATATGCCTCTTTCCTCCAGAGTCAGTTCTAATGTTTATCTGTCGTGGTCTTTATATTTCAAGGTTTTGATTATTACAGGTTGATTTTTTTCAGGTAGCTATTGTGATTTTCCTTCCCTCCTACATATGTAAATTTCCCTCACTCCTACTTGTCTGTTTTCAGCCAAGTCTGTCCCATAAATAGAAATGTTGACTGGTAATTCTGTATCAGTTGGCTCAGCTTGATGATTAATAGACTTTGCTTAAGAAATGAGCGGTCTGAGAAACCATGAATGGATACGATTTTGCTCTGGAATGCCAGAACCCTAAATCTTCTCCACATAGTTTTTTCTATTTCTTATTTATTGTTGATTTTACTGTTTTTCTACTGTATGATTGCTTAGTTGGGTTTTACCTAGAGTTAAAAGCCAAGTGCATGAGGATGGGGTAAAGGAGTACGCATTGGGTTAGAAGATGCCAATTTATACAGCTATTCATCTAAGACAATTTCAATTAATTCCTTTTTTTTAACCTTACTTCTCATTACTTTCCTCTGTACCTTCTAATCTCAAGCTAAAGCATATCTTTGTTTCTGAAAAATTGGTTTTTGCTTGAATTGAATCTTGTTCAAAACAGCAAAAACTGTTTTTGTATACCTTTGTTTACTTAACCTAACATCAAATTTGTCATTAAATTTCTCATGGTATTCTTTCATTATCTTTTAACATCTTCAGTGTTTATGTAATATTTTTCATTCCAAAAGTTATACTTTTATTTGCACCTACTTTTTCTCTTAATCACTCTTGCAAATTTATCAGTTTTATTCATTAAAAAACCCACAACTACTGTATTCTTTAATTCATTCTATTGCATGCATGTTTTATGTTTTAGTGGCATCTGGTCTATATTTTCTTCTTTCTACTTTCTTTACATTTATTCTGTTGCTCTATTCTCACATATTAAATTGTCTGCTTCCTTAAACAATTTTTAGTTTTTTTTCCTAACATGAGCATTTAAAACTCTTACAGAATTCCCTCCAAGTAGAGCATTAACTGCATTCCACAAGTTTTGGTTTTGTTCTAAATATCTCCTAAGTTTTATTATAATTTATTCCTTAACTGTCAATTATTTAAATACGTTCTTCCTTTTTAAAATTTATTTATTAAAATGTAACATCCATTTAAAAATGCACATAAGCATACAGGCTGATGAACATTCACAAACTGAATATACCAATATCACTAGCATCCAGTTCAAGAAATAGAGCCTTACCAGCAGCCTGAAACAACCCCTATTTTCAGTCACTACTACACCCAATGGTTAGTAATTTCCTACTTCTGGTATTATAGATGAGTTTTATCTGTAGTCAAATCTCATTGTATAAGGATTACCACTACCTGCTACCCTGCTCCCTGCTTTTTTACTTGCTTTTCCCCCTCAACTTTGTGTTTTTGAAATTCATCCATGTTATTGTGCATAATTGTAGATGATTCATTTTCATCACTCTGTATATTTCACTCTATGATATAATTATCCATTACAGCATTCATAAACATTATGGTAGTTTTCACTGTTTAGTTATTACAAATAATCTTTTTCTGAACATTCAGTTACATGTCTTTTGGTGAACATATGCACACATTTATTTTTGAATGTACACTTAGAAATAGAATTGCTAAATCATATGGTATATGCATTGTTTCAAACTTAGCAGGTATTTATAAATAGCTTTCCACCAAAGTGGTGGTACCAATTTACAATGTAACTAGCTGTGTATTAGAGTTATGTACAGAGTACAGAAACAGATCCGCACACAGCATCCTGATTTTTGACAGATGTTAATCAGAAATGCAATGTAGAAAGGATGATCTTTTCAATAAATGATGCTGGATCAATTGGATATTCATAAGGAAAAAATATATTTAGTGCATCTACCCCCGAATCTTAAACCTTTCCTAAAAATCTCACACCTCTCCTAAAAATCAATTCCAGATGGATTGCAAATCTAAATGTCAATGGTAGAAATAATAAGGATTTTAGGAAAAAAAGCATAGGAAAAACTCATGACATTAGAGTTAGCAAAACTTTTTTACACAGGGCATAAAAACACTTCCTCTTAAAAATGATAAATTAAATAATAATGGGTTTAAGTAGTTGTTCATCAAGGATAGATTAAAGTGTGAAGAACAAACTAAAGAAATGAAGTTATTTGTCATATATATTATGCATATATATATATATATATATCTCAGGAAAAAAGGCACATGTACCAAAATTGTCAGAAGATATCTTACAACTTAATAAAAAGGGAGATAATTGTATCTCTTAACAAACAACTTAAGCTAGTATTTCACAAAAAAGGCATAAAATGGAAAATAATCATACGAAAAGCTGCTCAATATCTTTAGTCATTAGGAAAATACTCATTAAAACTACAATATGATACTTCTGCATGTGAAAAGGGATAAAATAGAAAGCACAGAAAATATCATGTGCTCCAATATGTGAAAAAACTAGAAGTATATTCCTAATTCCAAAGAAATTCCTACTTGCTTTGTCATTGCCACTTCATAATGCTATGTTTTTTACCACAATCTGCTAACTTGACTTCAAGTCCCAGTTGATATGTTTACGTGTCTAGCTAGTATGTTGTTCTTGGCGTAGACGTTGTCTCAACTTCCATTAACTATAACAATTTGGATCAGCAGCAAGAGCCTAAAATCTTTTCATTAGTGACCATATACTTTCCTTACTCGCTAACCAAAAAGTATTTTTTCCTAGGGTCAGAGTTTAAACAAGTTTATATGCTCTGGTTATTTCTTAAAGTTTGAAGTTCTCTCATCATTCATTAACTTTTTTACTCATTTATGTCTTTTTTTTCCACTCAGCCAGAATATATTAATTACCTTCTATGGATGTGCACTATGAAATATTATGAGTAGAGAGAAACACATAGCTTCTATGGTCAAGCAGTCCAAAATATATTTAGGAGAAATATTAGTACTAACATACTTTGTTAGTTATACATTTTCATAAATTTTTATGAAGGATTAGGACATTATATCTTATTTTTACATGTCTTTGACTCAGATTCTTACAGTGTAAAAAGTACATCATTCACTTCATGAGTGAATGAGTTCTTAACTGTCCTTGAAATTTATTTATAAAATAGTCCCAGTAGCCTGAAAAAACTGATAATGTACGTACTGACCAACAGTGAACACTTTAATTACTTCTCCAAGATTGATTGACTTCATAGCTTTTTATCTCTTTTTATATTTAAATCACTTATTTATTCATTTATTAACATATTTGATCAAAAGATATGCTTTCAAAGATAAGACTAGATATTATGATTAAAAACAAACAGGGCTTGTCTTCAGACATTGTAAGATTGTTTAGGGATGTAAAGATGTGGAAGTGAAGTTGAAAACAGCAGGTAGAATATTTTTCTTAACATAATAATTTCTTTTTTTTACCAGTCCTATACAACATAACAGATTCAAATGCATTTATATCTTTTGTGAGATTGAGACATAATTTATATTATTAATAAAATAAATGAAATATTATATTATTTTTAAACTGAAAATTTAAAACCACAAGGCAAAGTAGAAAGCAATATGTGGGAAGAGATCTATGAATGATTTAAGCTAAGCTAAGTGATACATGATTATAGGGGCAAGAAGGAGGGAAAGAGGAATCCATTGTGGTTGGTAGGACCTGGGGAGAAAAATCAGAGAAATTGACTTTTGACCTGGCTATTAAAAAAAGACAAGCATTAAGTAAGGAAGAACAACATAAACAACCACAAAAATGGGAATACATGATATAGATTCGAGGAGCAGATTGGCTGTGAATTTGAGTAGATACAGCAGAGTAATATATGATGATTCTAGAGAGGTTCTCTCCTACCAGATGACAAGAGCCATGACTGCCACTCTGAGCAATAAAGACACCAGGTGGTTAAGAATACAAATTCTGAAGCCAGACTATATGTTTGAAATTCAGTTAGGTCATTAACTCTCTGTGACCTTGGACAAGATCCTTCAATTCTCTGTGACTCAGTTTCTCCCTAATAGTAAGTATCGCACATGTTGTGCCAAAAATTAAATGACATAGTATGTGCCCACTGCTTAGAACAGTGCCTGGAATGTAGTAAGTGCTTGAGCTCAATAAATATTGTTTATTATTTTATTATGATTATGCAGGTAATATATACCTTGAAATTTGTAAGTTAGTAAATCCTACATATTTTTGTGTGGAAGTGAAATTGAAAAGAATGGGTAGAATATTTTTCTTAACATAATAATTTCTTTTTTTCCCAGTCCTACACAACATAAACAGATTCAAATACATTTTTATCTTTTGTGAGATTTAGACATAATTTATATTATTAATAAAATCTCATGAAATATTGTATTATTTTCAAATTTTCAAAACAAATAGTAATTTTGTTATTATTTGCTAGTTACTATTTGTAACTGTTTGTTAGTATTGGGGATTTTTCTAGATCTGGTGTAGACATAATACATATTTTTCTATTTCTACTTTCCTTTCTCTTTTCTTGAAGAAAGGCATTGTTTGTAGCATTCACAAAATATAAATTTGAAATGAATTCTTTCCAGAAGCCAATAAAAAGGTTTAAAAAATACAATAAAAGCAGTATCTTTTTTTCAGGAAAAGAATCAAAATTAGGTTTTGTGTTCTAGTGCTATTAAAATGTTATGCTATACTGAAATAGTATTCTTTACTGACCTATTATACTGTGTTTAATATTTCAATAGATAATTTGAAGCTTCTAAGCTCCTGGCACACATCTCCAATGAGGTTAGGAAATATTTCCAATTTAAACTTTAAAATATGAAATCATAATATAATTAGATGGTCTTCATATTATTAATGCAAAATTTTATACAGGTCAAAAGAAATATCAGTGTTCAATCTAATTTTATTTCTTTTTTCCAATTGTCCTCCAAGTTTTTCTCATATTTCAGAGATTTTATCTCTAAGAAAAATCTTCTTTTACCCCTTACTATTCACAGTTTTTCTTCAACTGCCCAAGAATCTAATGATTTAATTATTTTCTTTACACACACACGCACGCACACATACACACACACACACACAAATCATGTATCTTCCTTATGTTTTCATAAGGACTGATGAGTTTGCCTGCTTTATACTTTAGTCAGGTAAGAGTCTGGTTGCCAACTATACTTCTTGGTTCAGCTTTCTGCATTCCAGCCTTTGGTGAATCTATTTGCAGCAAGTCTGTCCAACAAACCCAGTTCCTTTTTACTCTTGTTCTCCTGAAAATGGGAAGCTCCTCTTGGTCTTCCCTGTATTCTCCAAGTCCTGTAGTATAAATCACTATCTTTTTTACTCAGTATTACCTTTAAAAGTCTATCCTCATTGTTAAATGTACAAGTGGCCCGTTGCTTCTAACTGCTGTTGCTGTGTGTTCTCCATGCTCCAAGGTGTGTGTGTGTGTGTGTGTGTTTGTGTGTGTGTATACAGATAAATATATAGATACATGTGAGTGGATGTACATATATGTATATGGTATATATTGGTATTAGCTACATGCATACATATAACTATATATGATATATAATTATATATACAAATATATTTTCTGTATTTTAAATATTTGTATATATAAATATATATTTATATTTTTTACCTATTTACTTCCCTTTCTCCCTTTGCTTTAAATGCCATATTTAAGTGGTACCTCTTTAAAATTTCCACTACCCCATTGAGACAGAATTAATGATTCCCTCCTTTATGCTATATTAAAACTTTGTACCTTTTAGCTTACAGACATTATTTGTCTAATTCTGTCAAATTTATAAATGTGATTGGAAAAAAATGAACCATCATTCCCCCATATCATCATAAAATGCAAATTCAGGATCCTAGTATTTTACTAGGATCTAAGTAAGTCTCTTATAAACAAGGAATAACTTCAAAGCATAGGCTGGGTTTTTATAGCTAAAGAGCTATTTAAAATTAAAACATCCAATTATCAAATTAAGGGTTAGGGGGAAATAGGGAGCTGTTGCTCAAAGGGTACAAATTACCAGTTACAAGATTAACAAGTCTGGGGATCTAATGTATAGCACGGTGATTATAGATGATGATACTTCATCATATTCTTGAATGTTGCTAAGAAAGTAGATCTCAAATATTCTTACCGTAAGAAAAAATCGTAGTTGTGTGATGGAATAGAGGTGGTAGGTAATACTACAGTAGTAATCGTTTTGCAATTCATAAATATATCAAATCAACACCTCATAAACACATTAAATTTACAATGTTGTGTGTCAGTTATATCTCAACAAAGCTGGGAAAAATTGGTCAATTATCTTATTCTAGATGCACCTAAGGAGACATAAAATGAGAGTGTGTGGAGGATGCCGCCAGAAGGGGATAGAATCAAAGAAAAAAAATAACAGGACTCTACTAGATAAAAGCCATTCCTTTCTCATTTGGAGATTAATTAGCATTAAAAAATTATAGGGCAGTTTCACTATGTCCTTCTAAGTTGAGATTCAACTCTGTCTAAGGATTAATACCTATCAGCAGGATATGTTTTAATCAGAATGGACTAGGTTGTGTCCTAGTAACAAATAATCCCAAAGGATTAGTGCAACTATACCAAAAAAGTATTTCTTGGTTGTATTCAGTACTTTCTGCATCTGAGTAAACCTTCAAGTCAACTTTTCTCTTTGTGTTGGCTCAGCATTCCAGGCTGGTTTGACTTAGCATTTTCACATCAATTTGTGCTTTGATCATTGGTGCTGGAAAAGAGATTGCTGGAGATAGGAGTTCTAGCAATTAAATGCTTCTGCCTGTGAAAGATATGCTATATTTGCTCTTCCTTTATTGCCTAAAACAAGTCACTTGGTCTTGTCTACTTTCAGGAGGAAGGAGGAAGTACAGTCTTCCTGTGTGCCCAAAAATAAAGGGTAGTAATTTTCCCACTCTGACAGAGGTAGTGTGTTTGTGTGTGTACTTAGAGAAACAGAACACAAAAGAGGGAGAGACAGAAAGAGACCCAACGTATGTGATAAACATACAGAAACATAGGTGTTACATTTCCCATTCACCCAAACCATGTCAAAGAGGAACTATTTGAAGTGCTAAAGGCCTCTTTGCCTATAGTTTTCTATTGGTCTATGTATATATCTCCCCTGCTATCATGGGAAATTCTCAGTACTGGGGAACTTGTTTTTCTTTGTTTCCTAGTGCCTAACTCAATCTTGAGACGTTTTTCTTTTATTTCCAAAAGTCACTGAGGCTTGTACTGCTTAAAACTTGAAATCAGTATTAAATAAAGAACATTGGAAGATAATTTAAAAAACATATTCTCAGCCTGGATAAGACTCTTCACTCTTTTGAGCTAATTTTGGTCTTTTATAAGATAAGAAATAAGAGTTCTTTTACAGATTGCAGCATTATGATATTATAGTCTTAGTACTTGAATTCCTTAATATTTAAACTCACACTTGGTTCACAGCAGATCACAGGAAGTGGGATGATTTTGTGTACTTGGTTATGCAAAGGCATTTCTGGTGATGTTTCTCGGAAACCTGCCTGTCGCATTCAGGAGTCAAACAGACACGCAAAATTAAAGCAGTGAGATTCTGTTTTTCATAAATTAAAAGACACTTTTACTGAAAGTTGGTTTTTGTACCATTTATGTCATATAAACCCTAATGCAGAACTTCCAGCTTTAAATAAAGTCATGACACACATAGTAAGAAGTAAGAGCCACAATAAGGTAAATGAACAATGCTACTTATGTCTAACAGTAACAAACTTGGGTGCCAAACAGCACTGAGAATGTCTTTATATTGACATACCTGTAATTCAGGTTAAGAAGTTCTGTGTTAAAGGATCAAGACTTGAAACAACTAAGGACTGATGAATTTGCCTGCTTTATACTTTAGTCAATCATTGAAAAATATTCATTGAACACCCTCTGTGTATCCAACACTGTGACAGCTGTGGGGTACATACAATGGAGATTAACATTATAGATGTAGTTCTTATCTGTCAGACACTTAATTCTTAATCTATGAAGGGTCGGACATATCCCATGGGTTTTTTTTCATTTTATTTTGAGCCATAAAACAAGTGCCTATTGTTTTTATTTTTGGATGATAATACAACTGAAAATATGCAAACTAAGTTGTAAAGACACAATTCTATCCCTACTATTAGTTGATAATCGTGTTGTATTGCAATAAAAATCTTGGAATTATCAACCTTCAAAAAAAAAAACCTTTCTTAGAGGATAAAAGGATGTTCTGATCTATAGCCATTATAAATAATTAAAATAACAACTGCAGCTTATAAAAGCAACCAGGTATAGTGAAACATTCTCAACATTAATGTATATAAGCATCACTTCAGGAGTTTGTGAAAAATACAAATACTCAGCTGTTATTCCAGAGATTCTGTTTCAGTAGGTCAGCTGTGAGACCCTCAAAACAATATTTTTAATAAGACTTCCAGGTACTAATTATAGAGGGGATCCTGGGACCCAAACTTGTAGACACTGATGTTATGGAAAAAGAATTGGTTTAAGTGTCAGGCAGACTTGGATTTGAATTTGGCCTCTGTCTCAAATACTATGTATTAGTTATATATTGCTGTGTAACAAATAACTATAACTTACCACCTTAAAAGAAATACATATTTATTACTTCACAGATTCTGTGGGTCAGGAGCTGGGAACTTCTAATCTGGGTCCTCTACTTATGGTTTCACAATCAAGGTGTTGACCAGAGCTGGGTTCTCATCTAGAAGCTCAAATGGGGAACAATCCACTTCCAAGCTCCCTCAGTTTGTTGACAGAAATCATTTCCTTGCAGTGGTAGGACTGAGAAGTTCACTTTTCTGCTGACAGCCAAGAGATTAATTTTAAAGGCCTTCTCCAGTTCCTAGAGGCCACCAAAAGCTCCTTGACACCTGTGCTTCTCCAACATGGATGCTTACTTCAGCAAGGGAGCAAGGTGAGTCTCTAGCAGAAATCCACTAGCAAGATCCACATAATGCAACATTAGCACCAAAGTGACATCTCACCATGTCTGCCATATTCTATTAGATAAAATCACAAGCTCTGCTCACTGTTAAGGGGAAAAGATTATACAAGGGTGTGAACACCAAGAGGCACTGATCATGAAAAGCCACCTGAGAATCTGTCAGCTACAGTGTGACCTTAGGCAAATTGTTTAGTACTATGAATTCTTAACTTCCTTATCTAAAAATGTAGTTTTTAACACATGCCTTAAGAGAGAACACGTGAAGGTTCTGGCATGTAGCTATTTTTATTAGTGCCACTAACATAGAAGAACCCCAAAGAAAAAGAACCACTATAATGCTGTATCTATAAAGTCCCTTCCAATTCTGTGGTTTAATGTCCAAAAATTATATTCACTCTTGTATTGAATATGACATATCTCCAAAGCCTAACATAGGGTCTGCCTCATGGTTGACACTAAGTGTTTTTCAATTAATAGTAATTTTAGTAAATTCATTTTTCTTTTATTTCTTTAAATATGACTTCATCCTAGGATTTCCTTTCCAAAGATGGATGAACAATAACCTCTCATAGGCATATTTTATTGAAGAATAATTTCAATCTGGGAGTGAAAACTATGAATGCATCCATATAAAAGCAAAATCTCTCGAAAGACCACAAGGGGAGTGTTCCTACATAAAAAAGAGCACACAAAATATTCTGTGTACAAGAGCAGCAGCTGCTTCAGCTTGGGGTTCATAACATGACTGTCTTGACAGCTTCCCACTGCAGAGTGCAAGCAATTAGCAGTGCTATGAGTATTTCCCTTTCTACTTGTATTTAAAGACTTAGCATTTTCCCCACTGGCTGTTTTCCTCAGCCCTTCGTTCCACTTTTCTAACATATCAAAAAGAGCATGTAGAGATCCAAAGATAATTATTTGAATGCTGATCTCAAAAACATAAGCAAGTGGGGAAACTGAAGAAAAATTGCTACAAATAATCTCCTTACTTCTGTTGTACATGTATCCTGTTTCCTTAATTATTCTATCATTATTTTTTTTTCTGTTAGAGTCTTCCTTAAATAAATTTGATAGGTAGAGACATGAGAGTTAGAATGTTTAAATGTAGTAGTAAATACTACAGATGAAAAAATAAAATATTCTTCTATTCTTATCCTATCAATGTATAAAGGTCACAACACAGTAAGTCTTCAGAGAAACACAAGAGAAAGAATAATAAGAGATTTACTTTTCAAGCAGATAAACCCATAAACTCTAAAAAATATAATTTTTTCTTAATGTGCTATCATTTCTTAAATTAATCTGTTCAGTCTCTGACCCCTGTGTCTATAGTGTGTAAATCCTTTCTCTTTACTCCATGATAAGCTCATTACATTTATAAACAGTTGTTCTACCCAGTAAGCATCAATTTGTTTTTTTTAAATAACTCACCGAATCTGACACATTTTCTCATCATGCAGTGTATTACAATTTTGGAAACATTTTTGCCAACAGCCCAGAGTTCTTTTTTTTAACCACACATTTCCAAATTACCCAGCACTTCAATAGATTTTGGAAATTGGTACTGCTAAGTAAAAATAAAGTAAATTCTATTTAATAAGTTTTTCCTGAAAGTGGGATATAAGATAGGTAGGTAGGTGGATAGGTAGGCAGATGGTATGTTATGAAAAAACTGCAAAATGGAATAATAAAATCTTAAATCTGAACTGAATATGAAAGATCATTAGCTCAAACTCTAAGGTATTAAATGCCTGTGTAAGAGCATAAAGCTGGTTTCTGTAAAAGCTGGGAGTGGAATATCTAGCCCTGCTTCTCTTGGTCTAGTATTCCTTCTACAGAGCCATGCTGACTCCATATATGTTTGAAAAATGGAGCTCGGAGAAGTGGGTAATAAAAATTCATAACCTTTTCCCATATTATGCATACTCTCCTTTTTATGCTTAGCAATCAGGATTTTTCATGCTTTTCTAAATGCTCTTATAAAGTCCTCAGAATAATCCAGGCAGCTGCCAAAAGGGTGGATTGTATGACTACAAACATCTATGCGTTCATGCCTCACAATCTGGGGAAGATAGCAAGGAGATAATTTAAAAGTAAATAGAAAGCTCTTGGGAATTAACTCAGATAATTTGTCTGAATTTATGAAAGAAGTAACACTATTAGCTATGCCTAACTTCACATCTCTTTTAGTTACACGTATGAATGGCTTCAAAACAGTGCAGTTTTCTAAAGGTAAAAAATTAATGTAGCGTTTTGGAGTTTCTAATCTTTTGATTTATAGGAAAGGCTATTCATACTAAGTGTGTTCTCTCAATGTGTGCTCTAAATGTGTGTGCTGCATGCCTTTTCTGCAGCATCTCTGTAGAACATTCTGCCTGAAGCTCAATGCTTTCACCTAATGAAAATGAACCACATTACATTCAGTGCAGAACATAAAAGAAGGATCTTTCAGGAATCAGGACAAATAATTATCAGTTTCACCTTCAAAGTAAACCATGAAGACCTGTGGGTAAGATTTGGGGCCAGTCATGTACATCAGCACATTCAGTTTAAAAGACCTGGCTTCCAGGGATCATTAGGAGACCATTCAAGATTTTTGGTGTATAAACACTTAAAATTTAATTACAGGCATGAATAAGGCAGTAACGGTTTCAAACTTCATAGTATTTGTTTAGCTAGCCAACCCTGTGGTAATGTATTTTAATTCATTCATTTTCAGGATGGGATAAGCATAGTTAGCTATACATCTGATATATGGCTTCAAATATAAAGCCGGTTTGTTTAGACTTTATTGGCTAGACACTCAGTTGAGACTGTCATATATTGAAATAGATACAGAGTGGGCTTGGCTTTAGGAAATTTCAAACTCCAGCTCTTTCGGGAAATGTTATCCATAAAAAGTCAATTGCACCAGGATTTTCTGAGTGGTGGTATCTGTTGGCGGAGACGAAGTGCTCTGCATCCCATTGTCTGCTGTTCTGCGATGCTGTGGGCTAGGATGTAATTGGTAGACTGCATCCGCTGGGGAGCCTTCAAAAGCTGGCTGTCCCTCTCCTGTTGTCCCTTCTATGGTTGTAAATGAAAAGGTAATTTGCAAGGTGATGACTTTTTTTTTAAAGGTAAATGTACCGTAATGCAGCCCGCAGGGTTAGCATCAGTCAGACTAAGATATCATAGACAAGAGATTTAACATTTTTTAATCTGATATTCTGTGCACTGGTTAGAATTATTTTCTGTATACAGAAAGCCTCCTATGCATTGTGTATTACATGGCAGGTGTTTAATGAGAAGTTAAAAATAATAAATGGGAAAAAATAATTCTAACTTTGAGTACTATAATTGTCCCAGATTCCTTTTACCAGAATAAAGTCAGTCAACTGTTTATAATCTTAAGTATTTCTAATAACATTTATATAATTTATGCAGAGTATACATTATAAACATTTAGAGAAGCATTTTTCTGCTCACTAGGAATTTGAAAGATATAATTGAGATTGTAGATTACACATCCTTTGGTGAATTTTTAAACACCTCAATTTACACAAGAAAGCGCATATTTTAAGTAATAATAATTGCTTTTTATATTCTTTGCCAGTATTATGTTAGTTTGGCATTAAGGCAGTAATAAAAAGAATTTGATTTACCAGTATTACACAAATAGCTCCACAGAATTGCTAATCCTCTATAGGGTATGTAATCTATATAATATAGCGTATGTGGCCTTGCAGTTAAATGTGATAAATTTGCAAGGGAGGCAACAGAATATAGCATTTAGTAAAAGTTTTAGATCAGACAGACCTGAATGTAAATCCTGGATCTGTGTGACCTTGGGCAAACCACCTAACTACCTTAAGCCTCTGTACCTTCAACAATAAAAGAGATAATAATTGTCCTTAAATTCAGGGGTGATTGGGGGATTCAAAAGAAATATTATCTGCATTGGTTAACTCAGTAAATAGTAGCTAATCATTACATTATTTGTAATAGTCTGGATAATATTAACTGTAGTAGTAGCAGCAGTAGTCGTAGTATTAAGTATAATTAAGTTAAAAGTTAAGGAGAATATCTACTAACTTCTCCAAGAAGAGTTAAGGAAGGTTTCCCAGGAAAAATATGATTTAGATTGTTAAGGAGAAGGCGAAGTTTACTAGTTTAAAGCATACTGTAAGAACATTACAGGTAGAGAAAAAGTTGATCAAATATGTATAATATATTATGTATAATAGTGTAGAGTATATTTAGATATACTGTTGCATATTTGCATAATAACAAGAAGTGCAATATAGGTAGAGTATAAGATGAAGATGCAAAATGGTAAGTTATTTGGATGATTTGGAACATTTTTCCTTGCTAAAGTAAGAAGCTAGAAGTTACTTTGTAGATAACTGGGAACCAATAAATATTTTTAAGCAGCAGTATGACACAATCAAATCTATATTCCTTCAGTCATTTTCTAAGGAGAATGGAGATTGATCAGACACCTTTCTAGGATTCTGTGGGTGGGAGAGCAAGATACTGAGATATTTTGTGCTGATGGGCTCAATTATTTTATGGAAATAGGAAGTTAGATCATCTACTGAGAAATGGTGAGGATTGGGAATGCTTAAAGTGAAGGGTAAAAGTTTTCTTCTTGTTTTTATTTTGTTTTCTTTTAATAGACATTAAAACTGGAAAGTGATAAGTAAAATTAACACTGCAGACTGACTTAGATTGGAGACCCTTGTTGTGTGGTCGGTCCTCCACCCTGCAGGAGCACCAGTGTATGGGAGAAGACAGCATGGGTGACTGATCAGCCTGGGGGTGTGTCTGGGCCTGGGCAATAGTGTGACAGTAAAGTAAGGGAATTGAAGGATCTGAGGAGAGAGTAATAAGGATGATCAAATTACAGTAAACATAGAATAAAGGAAAAGCGACACCAACGAAGAAAGTGAAAGATTCAATATTGGATATTGCTTAGAGTTCAGTGAGCAGGTTTAATAGAAATGAGAAAATGGAGGATAAAAGGCCGAGTTTAAAGAGCAGGGTACTGAAATATGAGAGATCTGTTTTGTAGGATGTGTTAGGCAGAATAATGGCCCCCCAAAATGTCCATCCACATCATGACACCCAGAACCTGTGGCTATGTAACAAGGCAAAAGGGACTTTCCTAATATGATCAGTTAAGAATCTTGAGATGGGAAGATTATCTTATATTATCCAAGTGAATGAATGTAACCACAAGGGTTCTTATAAGAGGAAGATAAAGGTCCAAGTTAGAAGTAGGAGATGTGCCAAAGGAAGCAAGTGGTTAGAGTGACATGAGGGAGAGGCCATGAGCCAAGCAATGGAGGCAGCCTCTAGAAACTGGAAAAGAGAAGGAATAAATTCTCAGGAGGCTTCAGAAGGAACAAGCTCAGCCAACACCTCAATTTTAGTCCTCTGACACTTAAAACTATAAAAGAATAATGTTGCTTTAAGCCACTAAGTTTGTGGTAATTTATTATGGCAGCCATAGGAAACTAATACAGAGTACTCTAGGTGTCAAGGTTTAAGGTATGGGTGACCAGAACTGGAATTGTATTACAAGACTTGAAGTTGAGAAGTTTACTGAGTGATTTGTAGAAACAGAGAAGAATGTGATCTTGCTTTTGAAAGTTTTATACAAACTTCAGTAAATAAGCAGAGATACTACTTTCACTATAGGTTTATAAACCTCCAGAAAAACTGTTTTCTTCTTCTCTGTGTTCCTAAAACATTTTGATTATAACTGTATGTTTTACTTAAGTAGAGATACCATTAAAAAATACCATAGACTAGGTGGCTTAAATAACAGAAATTTATTTCTTCACAGTTCTAGAAGCTAGAAGTCCAAAATCATGGTATTGGCAGATTATTTTTCTCCTGAAGATTTCCTTCCTGGCTTTGTGGATGGTTATTTTCTTCCTGTGTTTTTACATGCTCTTCCTTTTGTGTGTATCTGTGTCTAAAATTCCTCTTCTTACAAAGACACCTGTCATACTGGATACTAATCCAGTACTAAACCCTGTCATATTGGATACTAACCCATCTATATGACCTCTTTTTACCTTATTTACCTCTTAAAGGCTCTATCTCCCAAAACAGTCACATTCTGAGGTACCAAGGGTTAGGACCTCAACATATGAATTGGGGATGGAGGGTGGGGAGGTACACAATTCAGCCCGTAACACTGACACTGTACTATAGCGTTTATTACAGCAGTCTGGCTCTATTTTACGTTTTTTGTTTCTTTGTTTCTTTCTTTCTCTAATGGGAGCCTAACCTCCTTGAGGATAGAGATACCCTCTAATTTAAATTGATTATCTTCACAATGCCTATCACTGTTTCTTGCGTACGATAGATGCGTAATACATAAGTAATTAAATCATCACTTTGGCAATCCAGCTTTCAAATGTCTATATCTAATTTCTAACAAAAGTAATTACCCACCTACTATTATTAATCATTTTCTACATTAAATGCTAATCATTTTCACTCATCATTAATACATTCTATCTGGGATCATACTTCCTTTCTCCATGATAGTTTATAGAGATTAGATCATAATGTAATATAGTCTTTCTTAGTAGAATACATATAGTTCTGTCTCAGTCAGAGAAAATCAATAAACAAATTAAAATCAAATATATAGCTGATCTTCATTTCCCTATAAACTGCATCATTCAATCCATTTTAATTCTACTGTATATCCAACACTATGTCAGTAATAAAATTTTATATAAATGAGACATGCAGTAAGGTAATATTACTGTCTTAGAAGAATTTTATAACTCTACTTTGCAGGTATTTATAAAATATTCAGGAAAATGACAATGATGAAAATTGTTATGTAAAGTATAGTTTTATCCACTCATTAATTCATTCATCAAATATATATGGAGGATTTATTATGTGCTACTATGAAACAAAGTAGACTTAAACAGCGAAGTAATAAAGAGTAACTTTAATAAAATACTTGCACAAATAATGTTTGGTTGCAACTGTAGTAAGTGCCACAAAGGAGACACATAAGGTGCTACAGAGCCTTATAATGGGAGTTCACCTAACTGTAGTGGACAGGGAAAGCTTCTTATAGGAAGTTTGCTTTTTCATGAAAGATCTCAAGCAAGAGGAGGAATCATAGATGAAGAGAGGAAGAAAGACCATAACAGCAAGAGAACAGTATATGCAAAGTCCCTGTGGCAAGACAGAGCTTGAACAATTCTAGCGGCTGAAAAATGAGAACAGTAGGAACAGTGTGAGCTAGGAAGAGTGCTGGGGAATCAGCTGTGGAAGGCTCAAGAAGACATGTTGAAAACTTCTGTATTTTTCCCAAGAAAAATGGAAAGTCATGGCTGGGTTTTAACGAAGAAGGTGCCATGATTGGATTAGAGTTTCAGAAACACTATTTTACTTCAGTGTTGGAGGTTAACTTGGGAGAAACCAGACTGGACACAGTAGATCAGCTTCAAGGTAGTTGCAGTGATCCACAGAGTGAAGATGGCAACTTGAATTAAGTGGTAAACAGCAGAAATGCGGAAAGGTTTTCAAGATATTGCACACAATTTCAGAAAGACCAAAGGTGATAGTAATATGTCATATTTGATTGCCATTTTATGCATATTTAAGCACATTTATATGCTCTCTCAAGTCCCCTTAAGGCAGAGAAAAGTGAACATACAAGCTTGATAGGAGGATAGGTTGAGACAAAAAGAGTGACAAAATGGAATTTTAGTGCCACAAGAGACACTTTCTCACTATTAGTTTTGAATGTTTTATCTTAAACATTCATGTAAGTTTTGAATTCCATACCATAATACTGGTATTGGTTTTATTTATTAAATTATTTCATTTTTCTCCCTCCAAATTTTCAGTGAAATCCTTTTTTGTTGGACGATGTACCATCTTTATTCTAAGAATTCTGCGCCTCCTGATTACCCCTTTTCCTCCTTGGAATCCTTGTTCTCCATTTTGAGATGCCAAGTCGTATCTTATGTCATTTGATCCTCACAGCCATTCAGAGAAACAGTCATGCCAGGGAGAGCCATTACCATTTTAGAGATGAGAAAGTCGAGGCTTAGAGTGACCATGAGACCCCCAAGGTTGATTGCCGGAAATGAACAGAGCTAGAATTGTTACCCCTCATAAACACAGTAAAATTTTTGTTTGTCAGATCTTAACAGCAAGGCTCTAACAGGCCAGAGGTTAGCTAATTTATGCCATCAAAGTGTGGGGGGGCTTCCCCGGTGGCGCAGTGGTTGGGAGTCCACCTGCCGATGCAGGGGACACGGGTTTGTGCCCCGGTCCGGGAAGATCCCACATGCCGTGGAGCGTCTAGGCCATGAGCCATGGCCGCTGAGCCTGCGCGTCTGGAGCCTGTGCTCCGCAACGGGAGAGGCCACAACAGTGAGAGGCCCACGTACTGCAAAAAAAAAAAGAGTTGGGAAAATTAAAATGTAATAAAACTCAGCTGGCTTTAAGTGCTAAGTCCATATAGACACAAATAGAAATAGGCATTGCCGAGAGAAAACTGAAATGGTCTATTTCAAAATGTAGTTATTATACAGAATCAATTGCAATTTTAATAGAAATCATACTTTATCATAGGCAGCGTAAGAATTACATGCTGTTGCATCAAGGTAACATGGAAATAGTAGCATCACAACTAAACAAGAGATCACATCCTTGGAAATTATCAAGGACCTTGATAATTCTTGACACAATTTTTAAATGTATTCATTCCATAAAACTCAAAAAAGCATAAAAGGTGAGTGAGACATGAAAGTTTTCCTATATCGACTGGAAATAAAAAATAAATATGGTTTTAGAAAATACAGACAAGAGATCACTGTGGAAAAATGAGTAGCAACTGGCAGCAAACTCTAAAGCCTATAGTTAAAAACTTGCGAACACTGGCTTTGTCTACAAAAAAAGTCCAGGTTCCTGAGTTATAACTGTTTATACACAATACGTATTTGCATAAAAATAACCAGCATTTTCAGGATTGTGGATCTGCTGACTTCTCAAAGCATAGGACTTGATTATGAAAAATTGCCGGTAGTACATAGACATTTAGTAGTTGATGCTTGAAATGAAAAGTGAGGACCAATTCTCTTTTATTTTTTTTTCCAATGTACTCTTCAAATCCCATTGTTCCCCTGACACCTTGGCAGGCTCTTTTCCCAGCCAGAAGAAAGTAAAGCAAAACTGAGGCTTTACTAACTTCAAAATGTGTGTCATTGAAAAATTAAAATAAAAGCTATATTATAGTTAGTGAATATATTTCCTTTAATTATATCCTGAAACAAATAACTGAATAGAAACTATGTTAAACTTGGATAGCAATGAAACAAAATATGAACACAAAACACTAAAAATATTAACAAAAAGACAAAACAAAGGAAGAGATGGTTGCTGCATAAAAACAAAACTTCTATTTTTCATTGCCCAGAAAGAACCAAAAACAGTTTCTAAAATCATCCAATTTGTCTGAATGCCAAATTAACAATATTTGGTTTATAGCATATCTCACAGGAAGAAAAAACATGAGTGGAGAAAATGACTAGCCTTAGGTAAACTAAGACATTTTATGTACTGACGGAATTTAAAGCTTCCCCTATTTTTGCCATTTGAGTAGAAAATGATTACTCCATGATCTTACTTGGAAATATATATATATTTTTAAAAATGTAGTGCAGTAGCAGGTAGATAGAAACCACCTATCCTACCAGGTAGATAGATTACCAGAGATAGAAACTCAGACATCAGGGTGAATTATAGTTTTAAAATGAGTACATTCTTAATGCCACTTGAAATAAGTACCAGAGGCAGAGTATAATGAGAGCCTTGATGACAGGGTAGGTAAGAGAGTGCTCTTTGGAGCTGGACTGGGTAGACTCAAATCCCAGCCTTGTCTTTTAGTAGTTACATGACTTTACACAAATTACTTAATTTTTTAATGTCTCAATTTCTTCATCAATAGAATGAGGTCAGTAATAGTTACTACCTCCTTTAATTATTGTGAGGAATAACTGAGTAAAACGGAACCCTTCAAGTAGAGTCTAATGTATTTTAAGAAGTACAAAAGTGTTTGCTATTTTGATATAGTAAACAAATAAATCCGCCCCCCCCCCAAAAAAAAAACCCCACAATTATCAATAAATGCACACAGACGTTGTAATTATCTTGTGCCAAGCCCTGTGCTTGTGATTTCTGGCACATTCATTTACTTACTGCTTAAAATATCTCTACCAATATCTCTACTTGCATGTTAATGATGAGAAAAGCATAGATATCACATTTTTTGTGGAGCCTTTTGTGATCTTCTGTGGCCAGGTTTGTTGCCTTTCCTATGAGTTTCTGCAGCTGTGCTGCTCCATCGTTTCAGTTGCCATGCAGCACTGTAATTGCCTGTATTAATCTTCTGTCTTCCACACCATACTATGAATTCTGTGTTTATGGTATGTGTTTTGTCCACTCATATATCTTGAGTGTTTGGCATAGCGTCTGTCATTAGTAGTAGGTCATTAAATATACATTTGTTAAACATTCTCTGAATGTTTAATGAAATTAACACGAAATTCTCTGAAACAGATTCTGTAGATTGAGGGGTCCCAAATCCATTGTTAATCATCCTTTTCCTTGTCTCCTTTACTGTAGATACTGTAGACCTATAGTTATATTTCATGTAACTATTTAAAAGCCCTCCCAGTTTTCCAGCCATTCTTGCAGCTAGGAGTGACCATGTAACACAACACAGTTCTGGCTATTGAGCTATACATGAATCAACTACATGAGGAAAGGATGGTGGTATGGGAAGCTTTTGTTTTTCTTCTAAAAAGGGGATAAAGATAACAGGTCCCATTACTTTCTCTCTCTCTCTCTATTTATTTTTCTGTTTTTATAGTAACTATGAAATGCATGGCATTCATCTTAAGACCACAAAGTGATAACCACAGTGGTGTGAGCTGAAATAGTGCCCCTCACCAAAATTCATATGTTGCCCCTAACCTCCAGTACATAAGAATGACTATATCTGGAGACAGAATTTTTTTTTAACCAGATATTCATTTTTAATTATTATTTATTTATTTATTTTTGCTGTGTTGGGTCTTCATTTCTGTGCGAGGGCTTTCTCCAGTTGCGGCAGGCGGGGGCCACTCTTCATCGCGGTGCGCGGGCGTCTCACTATCGCGGCCTCCCGTTGCAGAGCACAGTCTCCGGACGCGCAGGCTCAGTAATTGTGGCTCATGGGCCCAGTTGCTCCGCGGCATGTGGGATCTTCCCAGACCAGGGCTCGAACCCGTGTCCCCTGCATCGGCAGGCAGACTCTCAACCACTGCGCCACCAGCGAAGCCCTGGAGACAGAATTTTTACAGAGGTAGTTAAAGTCATTGGGATGGGCCCCAATCCACTATGACTGGAGTCTTTATAAGAAAAGGAGCTTGGAACACACACATGCACAGAGGGAAGACCACACAGACACATGGAAAAGAGAACCATCTATAAGCTAAGGAGAGAGGCCTCAGAACGAAACTATCTCTGCCGCCAACTTGACCTCAGATTTCTAACATCCAGAACTATGAGAAAATAAATTTCTGTTTTAAACCACCCAGTCTGTGGTCCTTTTTTATGGCAGCCCTAGAAAACTAATAAATGTGTGGACCCCAGCCAACATATAAGAATGACACGACAGGGAGACGTAAACGGCTTGGGTAGGTAAATCAGCACCAGCAATTGCCTAGCTTCAGATTTATGTGATACAAATAACACCTACATATTTGAGCCATTTTAAGTCAGAGTTTATGCTAACTTCAGTTGCTACCTAGAACATTCTTCCTTTTTTCTTTGATTCCTAAGTGAGTTTGACCTGATTCAGAGTTGGGCATGAGAAGTATTCTATTACCAAAACCTAGATCAATATGCTTACCTGTCTGTCCAGATGAAGTAAAACAGCCAGATTTGGTCAGAAAATTCAAATGGCAACTGCAAAACCAGCATAAGGACAGTGACTAATTTAAAATAAACTTTGGTAAATTTTCTTTGGAATGAGTCTGTTAACAATTGACATTCTCTCTGGGAATGTGATTAAATGGGGTTTCTATAAATATCCCAATATTTCAATTTTCTTAGTATATATCTTATTTAAAAACAACAACAATAATCTGAGCAGGGATTTCATAGATGTTCATGAAAATATAAGTGGCAGAGGAAAAAAAAAAACTCTTACAGGGTAAAGTGTGTTAAATGTCAAGGAAAAACTGAAATTAAAATGATGAGCAAAAAAAAACCCAAACCCAAATATACCTAAATTCTGTTGTTTACTGCTAAAATGTTTAATACTGGTACTATTATTTCATTCCAGGGGTTTTTATCACCTTATTTATCACCCCCAATGATTGAGTCTTTATTGCTTTCAGACAGTTGGGAAATTCAACACCAAATTTCCTCCTGAAGTTCTTTTTATGACCATCCTTGGTACTAGTTTTCTAAGCTGAGATTCTTTAGCAAATATTTCCTAAGGCAAACCTTACGTGTAAACACTGTATTGAGAGAGGCAGTACAATCACAGGGAAACAAGAGTGAGTGTAAAGGGAAGTGAGGCGGTGAAGAAGGGCAAGCAAGTTTTAAGTTGCCTGCTACTTAAACTGTCCCAGCTTCCCAGGAAATGCAATCAGCTGCTTAGTTTTGTGGAATATCTGCAGAGAGACTACATGATACCACCATCTCAAAACTGTTAGGAGAGGAAGGAAAAGCAATCTTTCAATGCACTTTTCCCACTGTTCGTCTTTCTTTGGTCAAAGATCATTTCATCTGATGTTTACTCTCCCACTCTTCTGCATTTTACTAATTGGCCCCTTTGAGTAGCCGCTGGGGAACCTGGCCATTCCAAAAGTCCATTTGTGTCACACTGAAGAGCCAAAGCAGCTTCATCTCATACCATGAGGGTACAATAGAATTCTTGCCGAAGCTCCACTCTCACTCCTGGGATGGTAGGATAATTTAAAATGCTGAAGATGAGGCAAAGGCAGTGGTGAATAGATCTTGGCTTTGAGCCCATGGGAAGAGTGAAAGCCATCGCTGGGGCAACTCTGTGTGGGAAGCAGGGAAAACAACCAACTCCCAGGCCCAGGGTAGGAGTCTAGCTGAGAGATCTGGAAGGCTCATAAACTGGCCTACTATTCAATTTTCAGTTATTTACTTGTCTGTGATCTTACACTTTCCTTTTTGGCTAATTGTGCAGCATCATTACAATAACAGATTTATTTGCTTGAGGACAAACAGATAGTCCTCATAGTCTGTATGGGCACTGTCGCCATTCTTGCTATGTATGTGTGTGAAGTTAAAATGAGTTTTAATGTTTGCTTTAATTTCATCATAACTTTGTGCTTCAAAACCCACTTTTGAACCATTTGTAAAGTACACATTAAATTCTTCCAGTTTTCCCCTGTTTGGTTGCATGTTAGGGTGGTAAATTTTAAACCTCTGAGGTTAGAAATGTAAGTAAAAGTGGCAGTTGTCACAACCAGGCAGATGTAGAAGGGCCCCTACAGGAGTAACGTATACTCTTTCTATGGCTCCACTGGTTACAGAAGCATAAGCCAAGCTGAAGCTTATAATGCTGAGTAACTAGAGTGAACAGAGCTCCCTGCTTGCACATGTGGGACAGGTAGCCTAGGTAAGAAATGAACCTTTATTATGTCAAGCTGCAAAGAGTCAGGACTACTGTGCTACCGAAACATAACCTAATCAGAGTCCTGAAAGGAAGCCCCTTCAAACTAGGTGATTGAGGAGGTTTAAACGAAGGAAGTATTTACTGTGTTGTCATCATCGGAGGGTAGGTAAACTAACCAGGACTGGTGTAGTATCCTAGGCCTTATGACATTGGATAGATGTTATGACCACTAGACCTGAAAGAGCAAGAAAAAGGAGAGTTAATTACTAGAAGATGAATAGTATAGTTGTGTGGAAAGGGCCTAACAATAACTGTAGCCTTCATTAGAAGAATTCGGCCAACCTGTAGTGACCTGAAGGGGAAGAATCCAGGAGAGTAAGCAACCTACTTTCCTTCTACCCTCCAATCTCCTACAATTGATTTCTGTTGCTGAACACTCTTGGAAGCTGAAGACAAAAGAATCCACTGATACAGATAATAATGTCAAGCTGCACCTCCTGCCCACACCCCCACTCCCCCTTGTGTCGGCTCTGCTCTCCCTCCCGACACAAGGCACAAAGTAGTGAAGTGTAGACTATAGATCTAGAGGAGCAAATGAAAATATCCTGTCCTGATCTATACAAAAATTGGTACTGGATGCTTCTGTGACAACAGAGCTAAAACATGTGGGACTAATATAAGGGCTAGGTAACAAGTAGGGAGATAACTGATACAGGAACCTGAAAGGATGGTCCATGTTATGTAGGGTCAAAGCTCTTGGTAACATTTCCACCTCTGCTTGGAAGGCAGCTTATACACCACATGAATTTTTAGTACTAGAAGTGGTCTAATAGTGGAAAATAGAATAGTAATGGTTTGAAGTTGTTGTTATTGACTGTATTTGGCAAGGTATCAGAGGAAAAAGTTGAGTTCAAGAAAACAGATTTAAAAGACATAGAGATAGTCTACAAATTCAGGGACTTGTTGGTTTAGAAGCAGAACTGCTTTCAACTCCAAAGTATAAAAAAATAAAATGGAGAAATGCTTTGCATTAAAAAGACCAATTAAAATTCAGACTCTTGGCAAGCATCATATCAAAGGCGTGGCCATTAAACTCATTATTAAAACCTCTGAATGGTTTATGGCAACACATAGGAAAAGAAATCCTTTCAATTAGTCAAAATCTCTCCAGGAAAATGATTGTTTAGATTTCCTACCAAAAGCTGATAGGATCATGGTACCTGCAATTAGGCGAGAGAGATTCATGGGGGTTTAGTCAATAATATGTGAGCAAATGCGACACATCCATTCTGGGAAGACCTTTTAGAGACAGCGCATGGACTGGCAGGTTCTTTTCCCTCTGCCATGCTAATCTAAGAAACAGGTGTCAGGGTGAAACCTGATAGCCTTTGGTCCTGGTGACTATAGTGAGAAGAGTACCCTGCTGGTCTTTTAGATATGAAGCAACAGTAAGAGCAACGTTTGGTTCTATTAAGTCTATTAAGAGCTTTGTGGTTATTTATTATCATCTAACATATCTTGAATACTACAATCAGCTTTTAGAATTGAAGATATGCAATATAGTAGTAACTATGAAAATGCAAATTGAACTAGTGAAACCATACAGGCAAATACTATACAAACAGGAAAATCATGAATAACTGCAGCCTAGATGAAATAACTGGTACAACCTTTAGCTTCATTTATACCCTTTCAGAGCATAATGGTTAGTTAGAAAAAAAAAAGAGAGAGAGAGAGAATTGCTTTAAAGATCATGAAGACTTACATTTCAATTTTGTAAAATATATATGAATAAACTTTTTTTCAGTGAAAATTACTAATCAGCTAATGCAATTTTAAATATTTTCAGACACTGTTTTTATCTGTTCAGAAAATAATGAAGACCCAAGAATAGAGAACAAGGGTTTATGAGGGTGATATGGATGTTCTGATTGGTCTGATCTCGGAGAGGCAACAGTGAGTGGTGGGGTGAAGTGAGATCTTAATTCCCTGCTCAGGAATCAAACCTGGGTAGCCTGGATGAAAACCAGGACTCCTAGCCACCACACCTCCTGGCTCTTGCCCCCAGTGAAAAATGCATTTCTCACGGAGGCAAAAGTGTAAAAACAGGTACAAAGTTTATTATTAGAGACATAGCACAACACCAAGTGGGAGAGCACACAGTGAAACAGTTTGTTTAGTTAAGACAGAAGTCAGTCAGAGATGCACACACATAGCACAACAACAAGTGCGAGAGACATAGCACAGCAACAAGTGGGAGAGCACACAGAGAAACAGTTTGTTAAGACAGAAGCAAGGCAGAGATGCACACCTGGAGAGAAAGGGTGTGGGCATCCTCCCTAATGAGGAAGAGCGCAATAAAGAGGTGGTTAAATGATTTCTATAGGGCAGTTCCTCCAGGTCTGTGTTTACCTCTGGCCAATTACCTGGTTTCTTTCTCCACATCTGCCCTGCCCTAGGACCCCCACATGCGTGCCCAACATTTTTCCAAGATGGATTTCAGCCCAGAGGCCTATGGGGTGGCCTTAGCATCACATATTATGGGGTGGTGCCCCCTCTTTTTTGACCCCCAAGGAGCCTTTCTGCACCTGTGCCATGTTTCCCTTGCCCCAAGGATGGGAAGTGTATGACCCCTTGATCTTTTAACAGGGTTGAGCCCGTCTCTGTCCCTGCCATAAGAGTATCCAGTGTCTGGTCATCTACCCTATTTCTGTTATTGTTTCTTACCCTGATGCTCAGATCTCGAAATACAGACAGAATTCCGGTCATAAATATGTAGTCCAGAGCCCATTTGTCTCTTGCCTCAGGAAATGTAAACAGGGGGCTGGTAATGAATGCCCAGCCTGGAGCCCATCTTCTTCTCACCCCAGGAGGTGTGAACAGGAGGCCAGCTGTAAATGCCTAGCCTGGAGCCCATCTATCTCCTGCCTCAGGTCTACATGTAACCTCTGGAATTTCAGGGAGAAGTTCTGCCCTATACTACAAAATATATTTGGCTTTGTTCGTGGTTCCTGGCATAGAGTTCCTAAAACCCTTGGAATTTCCTGAGTGATGGGTGTCTTTCGTTATTCGTAAGGAGTGTATCCTGCCTGACTATTTAGTTGACTCATAGTAAGCCTCTAGATAGCTTCAGGATGAGATCTGGAACCAACCACATGATTAGAGGGTAGAACTTTCAGCCTGACCCCTCAGCCTCCTGGGAATGGGGCTGGAGATTGAGCTCAGTCATCAGGGGTCTGTGATCTAATCAATCATGCCTATGTAATGGAACCTTGATTAAAAACTCTGAATGACAGGGTTTTGAGGGGCTTCTGGGCTGGTGAACACATTGAGGTTCTGAGAAAGTGATGCTCCCAGAGAGGGCATGCAAGCTCCATGTCATCCCACCCTACACCCTCACCCCTGCGTACTTTGTCCTATTCATCTTTTCTATTTGGCTGTTCCCGAGTTGTTTGCTTTATAATGAAACTATAATCATAAGCATAATGCTTCCCTGAGTTCTGTGGGTTGTTCTAGTGAATTATCAAACCTGAGGGGGAGGTTGAGGGAAGACCCGAATTTGTAACCAACCAGGCAGATGTGTGGATTACCCAAGGACCCCATTTATTTTGGTTCCCCCAATCTGATTGGGGCAGTCTTGTAGAGCTGAGTTCTTAGCCTGTGGGATCTGGGCAAACTCAGGGTAGTTAGTGTCAGAACTGAATTGAATTGAATTGTTGAACAACCAGCTGGGTGTTGGAAAACTGCTGGAAGAAGACTTAGCTCTAGACTCAGAAAATGGCAAGCAAAGTTTAGTCTCCATGTTCCCTGAAACTAAAGTATACAAGTCAGTACCTGGGGTAGGATCTCCAAATGTGGACAGAGCAGCTTGAGGAAATATACCATATGTCTGGTGGAAAAATCATATTCTGATTGGAATATAGAAAAGCATCCTTCTTCAGAGGTTGGGAAGTCTGTGTGAAGCAGATCAAATTTCTACATGTAGATAAAGCTGAAAAAGAATTATCAGAAGTAGCAACGAGGGAGTTTGCTTCTTTTACTTTAATAATTTTGTCTAATACTTATATTTAAATTTGCTTGAATCCTTTTGTCCCTATAGATGTTCTATTACCTTTGACCAGTTTTTTTTTTTTTGTGGCTCTTCCTTTTATAATAGAGTCAACTCTTTCCATGATTATTTAACCCTTGCTTTCTTTATAGGTATATTTCAGGGTACTGGTTTTGCCCTCCTCCATAGCTTGTTCTCAGATCCTACCTTTTTCAGTTGAAGATCTGTTTGTTCCTGTATTCATACCCTTCCGTCTTACAATCTGGCGATGCCCAGAATTTCCTCAGGCCAGTCAGTTGGGAAATAATCCACACATGCTCCAAAGAACAATAGTCTCAGAATGATGAAAGCTTCGGGCACTTAGAGATAACCAAAATTTCAGTATGTTAAACAGAGCACAACACTAAGAAATCCCATATAGACTATTGATTAGGGAACAAAATATCTGTCTATAGTCAACAAACTTCCACTTTCAACTCCCTAGGGACTGGGGGTTATAGAAAACAAGGTAGAGCCCTACAGAAGAATCGAGGGATAGAATGAGCTAAGAGAGAATACATTTAAATCTTAAATGAGAATGTGGGTATTAATTAGGACATCATTCAGTACTACTGGGAAGAATTCATAAGCCTCATCAAGCGCTCTTTCTGACCTGCAGCTACCAGCTAACTCCTTTGGCTGCCGAATTCCATAAAGAAAAAAAAAAAGATGCATCCATTTTCATTTCAAAGCTATAAGAAAATCCCATTAAAACTGTCTAAAGGAAAAAGGGTAATTTATTGTCTTACACAACTAAACATCCAGGAAAAGATCTGGTGAATTGTAGCTTGATACGAAGGGTTAATGGGTGTTTAGACCAGATCTGTTGTCATTCGTTGACTCTCCTTTCCCCTATTTTGGCTTAATCACAAATTCCTCTTAGTTAGCCAGATGGCTACCACAACTGCTATGGCTTTTTCGTCCAGGGTTAAGTCCGGCGTAAAAGAGTAGGGTCTTCTAATTCCAAAGTCTGACTAACATCTCAACATCTCTGTAGGTTACATCACTTCTCTGAACTAATGTGTCTCCAAGGGAAAAATGATATGTTTAGAGATTCTGGGACATCTGATAGAAAAAAGATTAGAGCTACTGGCCTCATTTTATTACCATCACAATATCCTCCTATATTCCACAATATCCTATATTCTTGAGCATTACTAGGAAGGGCAAAAGAGACAAGACAGTAATGAAAACAATGTTCCTTCCAGCACTGAATGGGATATATTGTACAGTTCATTAACATTCTACAAAGACATATGAAGGTAAAAAGAATTTTAGTCTACCCGAGGAGGGCTGAGCTGTAGACCAAAATTTGTGGATAATAAGGTTGAAAGAATAAATATCAGAACTTGGAAACTCAACTGCCCTCTTTAGGCCCAAAATAGCTAAAACAGTTCAGGATGCAGTCTTGCCTAGATTGATGCTGGAGAGCTCAATACCTGGGCCAGGTGCATCAAATCTATAAAGCCGTGCTCAATATGATTGTTAAGGAATAGTGCACAGAACAGATATTGCTGAACAAACTTCTCATCTTCACTCTTAATCTCCCTGAGTTTACACAGCTTGGGCCAGTATCTTCCTGGCTTTATTGTTACAGAGCTAAAATAAACTTCAGTTGCCCAGATGTCTCTGTGAGTCAAGTTAACAAGTTCTTGAACTAGTTTTAGAGTCCATCCTTCCCTCTACATCTGACAGAGAGACATAACTAGAAAGATCGGACCCATTCAGAGATAATGTTGGGGAAAGGAGAAATAACTAATATCTATTAAGTCCTTACCATGTACAAGGCTTTCATTTTTATTATCTATTTTACATAAATTATCTCTTCTAATTCTTCCAACAGATTAAAAAATATTAAATCTTTTGTTTTCTTAAATGAGGACAACTAAGGCTCAGAGAACTCAAGTAATTTGCCTAAAATTACACAGCACATAGTAATGTTTCAGCTTAATCTCAGGGCATTCAGTCTTCAAATATTATTCCTTTCCTTCCTCTCTATCCCTCCTTCCCTCCCTTCCTTCTATTCCCTTTCTGTCTTCATTTTTCATATGTATTCATTTTAGGATTTTTTAAATTAAAACCATTTTAATGAGGCAGGAAAAGTTCCTCTGCCTTTTGTTCTATTCAGGCCCTCAGTGGATTGGATGATGCCACCAACAACGGGGAGGGCAATCTATTTTGCTGAGTTCACCTGTTCAAATACAGTCTCATCTAGAAACAACAGATGCCCTCAGAAATAATGTTTAATCTGGGCACTCCATGACCTGTGAAGTTGTCATGTAAAATTAACCATCAAAACTACCTTATGAAATCCTCAGAAACACTAGTTAACCAGGTAGATCAAGAGAAGGGAGGCAGTGGCCACAATAGTGTGGGTGACACAGTTTTATGTTGTCCCCATCAGACACTCTCCAAATGCCACTCAAATCTAGAACCAGCCAATTCAGCAGCAGAAAATTCCTGTTTGTCCTGCATCTTTGTATAACGATCACAGAAGTCAAAATTCTGCATAGGAATACTTATTGTCTACACTAAAGCCCCAGGTCCACTTTATAGCAGTTTCTGGAGTGGGAGAGAAAATATGCATTTCATTTTACTTTTATAGTGGGAGTTGGGATAATACCTCCTACCTATATTGAAATTTCCTCCAAATAAAAAGTATATGCAGATGACAAATGGCCAAAAAATGTAAATGATCACTATAATCTAGTTGACATTTTTGGGTGTGCTCAGTTGGGTACAGGTAATTTTCATATTGATGTCAACCCAAATACCATGTGGATTGAGGAAGAAGCCATGCGTGGGTTCACCACATCTTAAGGATGGAATCCTGAGGAATATTTATTCTATAACAGTCTTAATGGTTAGTCTATGCTTTGCAAAAAGTGCAAGTTGTGTTCTCTGTCTCTGGTTGGCTTCAAGAAGAGGTGTGTTCAGCAAGCAGGTCAGTGACCGTAGCTCCAAAAACACTGAGAGAAAGGAGCCTCTTTGGTTGCCGTCAGACTTAAAAGTAGATAAGCATCAAACTGCACAAGAAATGTTACTCCTTCCTTTCTATTTTCTGCCAATTTCATAGTAATCTGTAGAAATTTGTGAAATCAGAAATATTTAAAGAAAAAAGAAGAAATCCAGTGACATTCACTATGCAACTTTAATATATCTCCTTATGCCTTTCCTGGTTTTGTGTTTATTTTTAAATAGGGTCATATTAAGGCATTTAAAAATTTGTATGTATTTTTAGCATAAAAATATTCTTGGACTGTTTTCCTTCTTTCTTCACATTCTCCTAAGAATGGGTTTTTAACTCTACTATTTCAAAGATGTATCTTATCCTTCAACCAAACCATCGTGTTGGACACTTAGATTCTTTACCACTATTTTGCTACCTGTGGCTGACAGGTTTTAAGCTATCTGCCCAGAGTACAATGATTTGTTTATCTTCGGGAATTTCTCTCCCTCACTTCTAATTGCGCTCTATTTTAAGTGTCCTGTATTTGTCAAACAGTATATTCTTGTAATTGAATTCATAGGTAGTTGGGGTAGGGACTCTGTTACCATGTTTTATATCATGGTCCTGTCTTGTTTGGCCATAGCTTATTGGGCAGAAGGTGGACACTTAGTTCAAGCTGAGCCAATGAGAATCCCTTCTCTAGAAATTTGGAATTGAGGCCAAATGAATATAGTATAGTCTCAGACTTGGCTGCCTTCTTGAACAAGGAGGTAAAGATACAGGCTTTATGATGTGATCATCTTCCACCTGGCAGACTGTATGAATAGCAGACAGTCTGCAGAGAAACAGGAAATAGAAATGCTAAATGTAAAAGGTAAGAAGAGATGGAGAAAGTACTAAAGATGAGTGTCCTGATGCTTTTTAAAACAGTTATACTCATAAAAAATTTAAAATGTGCTCTCATTGGCAATAGTTCTAAATTTTTAATGTGCTTCAGAATCACCAAAGATGTCTATCCAGATGCTTTTGTCCAGCACTGAAATATTTTGACCCAGTGTGTTTTGAGTGGGCCAGGAATTTAAATATTTATTAAGCATTCCTGTTTACTGTACTGCAGGTGGTAGGAGAACCACTGTTTGGAAAGTGCTGCACTGTGCCATGTTCCCTCTTTAATACTTTGTCTGGACTCCTTTCTTCCAGACTTCTTTCCCGACATCATTATCATCTAACTGCTTCCCAGGAACCAAATCTCCCTTTTTAAAGCGCCGTATGCATTTACTACTTAAAAAAGAAAATAGTACTGGAATGTATTTTATTTAAATGGGAGCTACTCATTCAGCGAAGGACTATGTTTTTCAAAAGTTCCTATTCTCCAAAAGGAAAAAAAAATAAATTCTTTTTTATCATCCTTATTAAATTTTTCTCCTGAAGACAAGAGGAAACTTATGGTAAAATTACCTTTAGAGAATCACATATTTAAACGCATAGTAAAAGACAAATTCACAAAACAAGTACACACAAAATCCTTGGCATTTCAGTTATAAAGTTTCATGACTTTGTACTTATCCTTAGAAGATAACTTTGATGCCTTTAGCAAGTATTAGTTGCCTGGTCCCATTAGGATATGATGGCAAGACAATAGAATTAAAATTTTATTTTATTAGCAGGTAAATTCTGGCAATGGAATACATTCAGTCTTCTAAACATGGAAGAACAGTTTCATTTACAAGATTGCAGTGAGAGTTAATGAGGAAGTATACTTATCTGATCTGTGTCTATATTCTTTTCCTTTTATTTTCACTTTTAGCTTCTTCGTGTCTTACTCTTTAGGATAGATGCTGGTTTGCGTAACTGTTCTCTTTTATTATAACTCAAATATGCCATAAATAAACAGGGTATACAAGAAGGAGAATTGTTTATTATTTATTTGTTTATTTATTGTTTATTTATTTGTTTATTGTTTATTATTCAGCTTCCTTCTGTGACAGGCAGGAGAGTCAAGCCAAATGAATGTTGGGAGGCACTATGAATTCATCAGACAAAACACACATTAAGGCTGGATATTATAAGCTAGAACTGTGTTAACATTTTAGTCATTAAACCTGCTTAATTAAATTCAATTGTATTTTTGCCACTATAGCAATTGCACACTAACCACATTGCCTTTCCTGTGCTAGAAAAGAAAGCTTCATTCCAGTGCAAGTCAACAGTTTAGACTTTAAACATACCTTTGAGATGAATTAGATCATCTTTCACTACCAAGGAAAGAAATAAGGAAGATCAGTATGTTTATTTGATAGTGCCAGACTAAAGACTGATACAAGATATTGAGAGGCTTTCTACAGATCCCTATTAATTAGTTAATTACCATGTAAATACTGTTCTCTGTCAGTTTTGTATTCTTTTTCTGTAAAATGAATGATACGTTCAGGAATAGACATGTCAAACTAGTCAAACAAGAAATATAGATTTAATGATTGGGCAATAAAAATTTGAATTTGCAAATTTAAGTAAGCGCTTTGCATTTCATTAGGATCTAGGTCAGGTGATTACATGTGTATTTAATACAGCAGACCTTGTGCATTGGAGAAACGCAAAGGTAATTCAGACATGCAATTAAATGCAAAATAGGAACTGAACATACAGATAAACTTCATTTTATAATTTTAGAGGAAGGAAAGAACTATCTTCTTGCTGTAGATCTAAGAAGACATATTTGAAGGAGTAAGACATTAACTACAATTTTGAGGATGGTTACAATTTGTGCAGGAAGAGATAAGGTTAGTTCAGATGGAGGGAACCCCATAATCTGTGATACAGACATAAGAAGGAGAAAAGAGTCTGATTGGATTTGATTGAAGTAAAGACTTCAAGATGGGAAGTACTAAGAAACAAATTTTTTTTAAAGTAGTTGCAGGGAAATCATTAAATGCCAGACAGAGACTAAACTTTTTGTAGAGGATAAGGAACCACTGGAGTTTTTGAATAGTGAACAGAAGGGGTGATATTGAGCCAATATCTTTCACTTTGCATGTTGTGCATTTTAACCTCTTTTCAAGTCTGTGCTGATCAATCACAATTTCTCACGATCATGGTCAAAGCAAAACCACAATGTGGGCTTGAATCATCCTTTCATCTGTCTTTAGCCTAGGTAATAAATTTAGGACAGGAATATGCTTGAAGGGTAACAGACCCTGGCAGATGTATCCTTAACCAGTATTCCCCGATCTATGCTGGCAAAAGTGAAGTGCTATATATGCTGTTAAACTAAAGGGTTATGTAGCTTATTTGATGGTGATGGAGCATGGCTATATAGTACAATGTACTTAAGACAAATTTTAGTAAGACAATTCTTGAACTTAGTGTGAGGAGCTATTTCTTCAATGGACTATTGATTGTCTCTTGTTTCCTTAAAAAAAAAAAAAAGGTAATTATATTATTGCTCTGAATAAGGCAGAAACACAGTAATATCAGTATGTATTTCCTTACCATTCAGGTTGTTTTTATGAACTGGAAATATGTCAATTGTTTGTCAATATGTCAACAACAATACAAATTACGCTATTTCTCTGACAGGACAGGTCATAAATGGAACTTACTGGCTATTCACAATGTGCACAGGTTGCTTACAGTTCCATTTGTGGGAAAATGTATGCTTTCTCTCTGTGACAACTTCACTGATTTATTCATGAAGCACTTCAGAGTGTGAAAAGTTACAGGCACACCCACCAGGATTTTAGGGATCTCCTTTCGTTGTATGTCAACCATTTCAGTGTAAGATATAACTGGGCATAATGAGCCTTAGCCTGAGGGAGAGCAAACTTACCAAATATAGAGAAAGATAAATTTGGCTGCTCAGGTATTACCATAAAGAGATTAATATGATGTAAAATTTCTCTACCTCTTTTAGATGCTTTATTATCAGCTTCTAGCTTGCCTATATATTTCAGAATGGACATAGCTCTAGGGTTAATAAACTTAAAGTATTTTAATGGAGACATGTTTCATACTTTGATTTCTGGGACATTCCGAAAGAAAAAGATGCTGTGATCTTTCAAAGATGAATGAAATTGCATTGATTTTACAACAAGATTCTCAGAATGTACTTAAAAGTAATTTCCCTTTGGGTAGTAGATATTAGAGATAGTTTGTGGAAAATGAGATCTAAAATCTACTGTCTAAAGGTACTGTAATCTTCTTTAGACCAAGGTTTTTCAACTTAAGCACTATTGACATTTTGGGTCAGAAAATCCTTTGCTGTTAGGAGGCTGTCCTGTGCATTATAGAATGTTTAGCAACATCTTCAACCTCTACCTCCTAGATTCCAGTAGTACCCGTAAAGTCGTGAAAACCAAAAGTATTTCCAGCCAGTGCCAAATGACCCATGTTTGAGAATCAGAGTATACGTTAATGCATTAGTTCTCATGGCTGTGTATATCAAATTAACTCTAAAATTAACAATTTCTATGGGTCAAGAATTTAGATATGGCATAAATGGGTCCTCTCCTTAAGAATCTCTCAAAAGGCCACAGTCAAGTTGCTGGCAAGAGAGGGGTGGTATCATCTGAAGGTTCAACTGGAGAAGGATCTGCTTCTGAGCATTTAGGTTTTGGCAGCATTTAGTTCCTGTAGAATGGTTCCTGGAGAGACAAGGGCCTCTGTTCCCTGCTGGCTGTTGGCTGGAGGCCATTCCATGTGGACCTGTCCCATATGGCAGCTTTCTTCATCAAATTGTGCAAGCTGAGAAGGCAATACTGAGAATCTGCCAGTAATAGAGAAGTCACAATCTTTTGTAATATAATGTAGCATCCCTCAATGTTGCTGTATTCTATTAGTGAGAATCAATTACTAAAGGAGACAGGATTAATAAGGCTATGAACACTAGGAAGTGGGAAGTATTTGGGGACCATTTTCAAGTCTGCTTACCCCAATGAAGTTGGCAAAACCTGACAGCTCACAAACTATGTCAGTATTATTCAGTCTTCTGCTTTCTAGAATCACAACTGCCCCTGCTATCCCTACCACATCCTAAATAGCCAGTAATGAATATACTGTACAATCAGATATAAAGACAGTCTAAAAACTAACCACCACGTAAAAGAATTTCAGACCTATGAGATAATCTATGTGATTTGGAGTGGCAGTAATCCTACAAGGTGGTGGAAAATATTATTTTTTGAAACAGTTTCAAATTCTTACTTTTATCTATAGTAAAGTGAGGACAGAATGAATTGGCCAAGTCAAAATTGATGTTTTTATGAAGAATTAGCATTTTAAGGCATCAAGTTCATTCCCCTTTTACCTTAATCTAACAGAGGAAGACAATTAGCCAGAGTGGTTTGACTAATAGAAGCAACAAGGAAGTACAGCATTGTTTCAGTTAGATCTCTTTCACTGTATTTTCCAACTTCAAATATTTTTGTCCACAACTTATAGTGAGCAGCACATTTCATATCATGTCCCAGAACACACACACATACACACACACATGCACACACACACACACACAGATATATACACAACCAAAGTAAGCATTTCACCAAATATTCTTCACCTCCTAATCTATTCTGATTCTATATTATTCTATTCCATTCCATCCTATCCTAACCTATTCTGTTCTATCCTATCTTATTCTATCCTATTTTATTCAATTTCATTTTCAAAAGTGATGTTCCAGATCTACTAAGGCATTACACTGATTGATACTGTCTGTTTGGAAACCACTCACCTACTCCAAGTTGCTGGTCAGATGTTGCTCAAGTTCTCTTAATTAATCATATTTACAAGATCAAAGGCAGTCTAGAAAGACATAATTAGAATTAAATCCCCCATTACATGTTGCCACCATGACCAGCTTGAGCAACATAGTTTTAAAAGCAGAAATCAGAATGGAAACAACCTAACTGTCCATCAGTGAATGAATGGATTAAGAAAGTGTGGTATATATGTGTAATTGACTATTATTTATTATTCAGCCATAAAAAAGGATGAAATCTTGCCAAGTGTGACAAAATGGTTGGACCTTGAGGACATTATGCTAAGTGAAATAAGTCAGACAAGGAAAGACAAATACCATATGTTCTCAGTTATATGTGGAATCATAAAAAAAAAAAAAAAAAGCTCATAAATACAGAGTACAGATTGGTGGTTTCCAGAAGTGAGGTATGGGGAGTATGGAAATGGGTGAAGGGAGTCAAAAGGCACAACCTTCTAGTTATAAAATAAGTCATGGGGATGTAATGTACAGCATGGCAATTATGTTAATAATGATGTATTGTATATTTGAAAGTTTTTAAAAGAGTAGATCTTAAAAGTGCTCACCTCAAGAAAAAATTCTATGTATAGTGATGGATGTTAACTAGACTTACTGTGGCGGTCCTTCCACACTATATGCAAATATTGAATCATTGTAAATATTGAATATTGTTGTACATCTGAAACAAAAGTTACATGTTAATTACACCTCATTAAAAGATTAGCAGGGAAAAAAGAAATAAAAAATAAAAGCAAAAGTCGGAGAAAAGCTTTTTCTTCTATCAAATTATCTTCATTTATTACATATCATACATCTAGCATTATTAATAAGACTTCTAGTGTTATGGTACTAAAATGAACTTCTCATCCTTCTTTCCTTTATGCCATTGAAGATGCAAATGCATTTTTGTCCATTTAATTTCTGCTTCTTAGTGATTTATATAAACAATTAGAGTGTACTTCCCAGGTATAAAATCTAACATGTTCTTCTCTATTACACCTTACTCATTTCACACAGAATTATCTCAAAATCCAAGCTATATCCTGACAACACTGACTTTTTACAGAAGAAATCCAGCAAATAAAAAACTATTTTACTTCTATTCAATCAATGTTGGCCCCAAAGACAACAGCATAAATAGAAAGAAGGGGACAAGTGTCCATTGGGTCAATGTCATTGACATCTCTGAGAGTCAGCTTTTTAAAAAGACGTTTTCTCCCTCAGAAGATAACTAGAATTATTTCTTTCTCTTTGAATGCCAATACACTGCAGAGAAGTGTACTTCCTTGATGTTTACATGTTTACTAATCTGCATGCCCAACAGCTTCTACCAGTACTACCAAGTGAGTTTTGCAATGACCCATCAACCCCCAGGGTGTTCCAGGTAAACAACAGTATCTGTTAACACATCTAACAAACTTTAGTAAAAATCATCTGTGGGCATGAGATAAGTGATGCTAACTGGCCCATTAAGGAAATATACCTGAGACCTTGGCCTTATTATCACCTTAAATGCTAACCAGGGATCTATGAAAAGAAAGTAAAGAAGGTCAGCATTTTTTGTCTTGGATCATGTCAAAGTTTAGAATTATTTCTTAATGTTAAAGATTTTTACACAACTGTTTAAATATAAAAGACAAATTTCATACCTTTGCCTCTCTGGAAGGTTGGTGGAAAAGTAAGAAAAAAGACTAAATTATATATTACATAGTTTTAAAACTCTTAGAAAATGGAGTGAACAGATTTGGGCTTTAGATTTCAAATTTTAGATATTTGTGCATAGTTCCTGGTTTGAAGGCAGTATATTCCAGTATAAATATAACTCTAAAAAAACATCAGTCTATACCAATTTTTTGTTACTGTCTCAACGCTTCTTTTTATCCCCGCACCCCATCTACACTGAAGGTCTGCAAACTGTTTCCTGGAGTATTTTTCCAGTTGGCTTCTCTCTGGGTGTGATCGATAGGGGGCACTGCTGGGAGATGAGAAACAAGCATAGTCCTCTCTCTGTCGCTCTCAGTCTCCCGCTCCTTCCTCTTGCTTTCACACTCTCACATTCACTCTCACTCTAGATTTTTTTTTCTTATTCTGGCATTGCTTCTGGAACATACCAAAGGTAGGGTCCTTTCCTCTGTGCTCCAAAGTCTGGTACTAACACTTCTTCCCTTGTGTTCCTCCCCCCTTCAGGTGATAGCTACTTCTCACAATTTCTAATTTCTGAGTTAATACACATTCCAATTTTTGCTTTTTCCATTTCCAAAAACATGCATAATGAATTTACTGTGTTAAATTCTTTTCTGTTTGAAATACCTAGTATGGTTTCTATTTTCCTCATTGTAGGCTGCCTGATACAAATGTAAATATTGCCTTTGGCCACTAACTAGATAGATAATTCTGGATATGTTATTTAAATATTTTAAGCTTTATCTTTACCTCTGAATAAAAGACAGACAAAATAATATCCACATTGGAGGATGGTTGCGAATTTTAATAAGATGGTATATTTAATGTACATGGCATATTGTAGGTATTAAAAAACTATTAGGAAGAATTCTTATAATAGATATTTCTGTAACATTGATACTATGTATAAAATAGTAATGTTAACTGAGTTAATACTTTGTGTGAAGTGACAGTGATAGTTTGGTTGACTAAATACTGGCTTGGAAATTATTACATTCATTTTGAAATTTTACTTGATCATTGCATTTCATCCTGACACCTTATGTTTTAAAAGATCAGGTTTGATGATGCTAAATATATCCTGTATCATATATCAAGGCTTTGATCTCTAAAGATCCAGTACTGGATCAGGACCAAGTTTGGATGTTAGCCAGAGTGAGTGACCAGTCCTGAACAGGTCTTTGTGTATAGTATATGCAATGTATTTATTTTTCAAAGACAAATATATATATATAAAATAAATATATGTATCAAAATGCATGCATACCCTGTCTTTCTTTTTTAAGTTTCTTTTGGTAATAACTTTAGAGTCACAGGATATTACAAAAATAGTATAGAGACATCTCATGTACCCTTCACCCTTTTCCCTAACAGTAACATTTTACATAACTATAGTACAATATCAAAATCAGGAAATTAAGATTGGTATAATGTATGCATGTAGTTTTATGCCATTTTGTCACATGTGTATATTTGTATAACAACCACCAAAATCAAGATACAGAACAGTTTCATCACCAGAAAGAAACCTTACTTTCCTTTAAATCCCTTTACCCTTTTCAGTGTATAATAGCACTGTCTTAAATATTTCCTTTACATAGAAAACCACACCAAAAAGCGGCATAATTTTTGCTTCAACCAACAAACACAATTTAGAAACCCATCAGGAGAAGGAAAGTGTATGGTATTTGCCCCCTTTTTTTTTTTTTTCAGTTTTTATTTCTTTCTTCATGTTCCAAGATTTGCTGTTTTTATTTTTATTTTTTAAATTGTACCCACTCTGATTCAAGAACTCCTTTTAGCCATTCTTTTAGGGCAGATGTGCTGGTGACAAATTCTCATAGTTTTGGTGCTCTTGGGAATATTTTGATTTCCCCATCATTCCTGACGGATATTTAATTGAATATAAAAGTCTAGAGCATTCTAGTTGTTTTTTTCTACTATATGTAATGTATTACTTCTCTTGTGCTTCTTTGAAGATTTTTTCTGTCTTTGGTTTTTAGAAATTTAATAATGAGTTGTTTTTTTTTTTTTTTTTTTTTTTTAAACATCTTTATTGGGGTATAATTGCTTTACAATGGTGTGTTAGTTTCTGCTTTATAACAAAGTGAATCAGCTATACATATACATATGTTCCCATATGTCTTCCCTCTTGCGTCTCCCTCCCTCCCACTCTCCCCATCCCACCCTTCCAGGCTGTCACAAAGCACCGAGCTAATATCCCTGTGCCTTGCGGCTGCTTCCCCCCAGCTATCTACCTTACTACGTTTGTTAGTGTGTATATGTCCATGACTCTCTCTCGCCCTGTCAAATCTCACCCCTCCCCCTCCCCATACCCTCAAGTCCGTTCTCCAGTAGGTCTGCGTCTTTATTCCTATCTTACCCCTAGGTTCTTCATGACATTTTTTTCCCTTAAATTCCATATATATGTGTTAGCATACGGTATTTGTCTTTTTCTTTCTGACTTACTTCACTCTGTATGACAGACTCTAGGTCTATCCATCTCATTACAAATAGCTCAATTTCATTTCTTTTTAAGGCTGAGTAATATTCCATTGTGTATATGTGCCACATCTTCTTTATCCATTCATCCGATGATGGGCGCTTAGGTTGTTTCCATGTCCTGGCTATTGTAAATAGAGCTGCAATGAACATTTTGGTACATGACTCTTTTTGAATTTTGGTTTTCTCAGGGTATATGCCAAGTAGTGGGATTGCTGGGTCATATGGTAATTCTATTTGTAGTTTTTTAAGGAACCTCCATACTGTTCTCCACAGTGGCTGAACCAATTCACATTCCCACCAGCAGTGCAAGAGTGTCCCCTTTTCTCCACACCCTCTCCAGCATTTATTGTTTCTAGATTTTTTGATGATGGCCATTCTGACTGGTGTGAGATGATATCTCATTGTAGTTTTGATTTGCATTTCTCTAATGATTAATGATGTTGAGCATTCTTTCATGTGTTTGTTGGCATTCTGTATATCTTCTTTGGAGAAATGTCTATTTAGGTCTTCTGCCCATTTTTGGATGGGGTTGTTTGTTTTTTTGTTATTGAGCTGCACGAGCTGCTTGTAAATTTTGGAGATTAATCCTTTGTCAGTTGCTTCATTTGCAAATGTTTTCTCCCATTCTGAGGGTTGTCTTTTGGTCTTGGTTATGGTTTCCTTTGCTGTGCAAAAGCTTTGAAGTTTCATTAGGTCCCATTTGTTTATTTTTGTTTTTATTTCCATTACTCTAGGAGGTGGGTCAGAAAGGATCTTGCTGTGATTTATGTCATAGAGTGTTCTTCCTATGTTTTCTTCTAAGAGTTTGATAGTTTCTGGCCTTACATTTAGGTCTTTAATCCATTTTGAGCTTATTTTTGTGTATGGTGTTAGGGAGTGATCTAATCTCATACTTTTACATGTACCTGTCCAGTTTTCCCAGCACCATTTATTGAAGAGGCTGTCCTTTCTCCACTGTACATTCCTGCCTCCTTTATCAAAGATAAGGTGTCCATATGTGCGTGGGTTTATCTCTGGGCTTTCTATCCTGTTCCACTGATCTATCTTTCTGTTTTTGTGCCAGTACCATACTGTCTTGATTACTGTTGCTTTGTAATATAGTCTGAAGTCAGGGAGCCTTATTCCTCCAGCTCCTTTTTTCGTTCTCAAGATTGCTTTGGCTATTCGGGGTCTTTTGTGTTTCCATACAAATTGCGAAATTTTTTGTTCTAGTTCTGTGAAAAATGCCAGTGGTAGTTTGATAGGGATTGCATTGAATCTGTAGATTGCTTTGGGTAGTAGAGTCATTTTCACAATGTTGATTCTTCCCATCCAAGAACATGGTATATCTCTCCATCTATTTGTATCATCTTTAATTTCTTTCATCAGTGTCTTATAATTTTCTGCATACAGGTCTTTCGTATCCTTAGGTAGGTTTATTCCTAGATATTTTATTCTTTTTGTTGCAATGGTAAATGGGAGTGTTTTCTTGATTTCACTTTCAGATTTTTCATCATTAGTATATAGGAATGCCAGAGATTTCTGTGCATTAATTTTGTATCCTGCTACTTTACCAAATTCATTGATTAGCTCTAGTAGTTTTCTGGTAGCATCTTTAGGATTCTCTATGTATAGTATCATGTCATCTGCAAACAGTGACAGCTTTACTTCTTCTTTTCCGATTTGGATTCCTTTTATTTCCTTTTCTTCTCTGATTGCTGTGGCTAAAACTTCCAAAACTATGTTGAATAAGAGCGGTGAGAGTGGGCAACCTTGTCTTGTTCCTGATCTTAGTGGAAATGCTTTCAGTTTTTCACCATTGAGGATGATGTTTGCTGTGGGCTTGTCATATATGGCTTTTATTATGTTTAGGAAAGTTCCCTCTATGCCTACTTTCTGGAGGGTTTTTATCATAAATGGGTGTTGAATTTTGTCGAAAGCTTTCTCTGCATCTATTGAGATGATCATATGGTTTTTCTCCTTCAATTTGTTAATATGGTTTATCACATTGATAGATTTGCGTATATTGAAGAATCCTTGCATTCCTGGAATAAACCCCACTTGATCATGGTGTATGATCCTTTTAATGTGCTGTTGGATTCTGTTTGCTAGTATTTTGTTGAGGATTTTTGCATCTATGTTCATCAGTGATATTGGCCTGTAGTTTTCTTTCTTTGTGACATCCTTGTCTGGTTTTGGTATCAAGGTGATGGTGGCTTCGTAGAAGGAATTTGGGAGTGTTCCTCCCTCTGCTATATTTTGGAAGAGTTTGAGAAGGATAGGTGTTAGCTCTTCTCTAAGCGTTTGATAGAATTCACCTGTGAAGCCATCTGGTCCTGGGCTTTTGTTTGTTGGAAGGTTTTTAATCACAGTTTCAATTTCAGTGCTTGTGATTGGTCTGTTCATATTTTCTATTTCTTCCTGATTCAGTCTTGGCAGGTTGTGCATTTCTAAGAATTTGTCCATTTCTTCCAGATTGTCCATTTTATTGGCATAGAGTTGCTTGTAGTAATCTCTCATGATTTTTTTTATTTCTGCAGTGTCAGTTGTTACTTCTCCTTTTTCATTTCTAATTCTATTGATTTGAGTCTTCTCCCTTTTTTTCTTGATGAGTCTGGCTAGTGGTTTATCTATTTTGTTTATCTTCTCAAAGAACCAGCTTTTAGTTTTATTGATCTTTGCTATTGTTTCCTTCATTTCTTTTTCATTTATTTCTGATCTGATTTTTATGATTTCTTTCCTTCTGCTAGCTTTGGGGTTTTTTTGTTCTTCTTTCTCTAATTGCTTGAGGTGCAAGGTTAGGTTGTTTATTCGAGATGTTTCCTGCTTCTTAAGGTGGGCTTGTATTGCTATAAACTTCCCCCTTAGAACTGCTTTTGCTGCATCCCATAGGTTTTGGGTCGTTGTGTCTCCATTGTCATTTGTTTCTAGGTATTTTTTTATTTCCTCTTTGATTTCTTCAGTGATCACTTCATTATTAAGTAGTGTATTGTTTAGCCTCCATGTGTTTGTATTTTTTAAAGATCTTTTCCTGTAATTGATATCTAGTCTCATGGCGTTGTGGTCGGAAAAGGTACTTGATACAATTTCAGTTTTCTTAAATTTACCAAGGCTTGATTTGTGACCCAAGATATGATCTATCCTGGAGAATGTTCCATGAGCACTTGAGAAAAATGTGTATTCTGTTGTTTTTGGATGGAGTGTCCTATAAATATCAATTAAGTCCATCTTGTTTAATGTATCATTTAAAGCTTGTGTTTCCTTATTTATTTTCATTTTGGATGATCTGTCCATGGGTGAAAGTGGGGTGTTAAAGTCCCCTACTATGAATGTGTTACTGTTGATCTCCCCTTTTATGGTTGTTAGTATTTGCCTTATGTATTGAGGTGCTCCTATGTTGGGTGCATAAATATTTACAATTGTTATATCTTCTTCTTGGATCGATCCCTTGATCATTATGTAGTGTCCTTCTTTGTCCCTTTTAATAGTCCTTATTTTAAAGTCTATTTTGTCTGATATGAGAATTGCTACTCCAGCTTTCTTTTGGTTTCCATTTGCATGGAATATCTTTTTCCATCCCCTTACTTTCAGTCTGTATGTGTCTCTAGTTCTGAAGTGGGTCTCTTGTAGACAGCATATATAAGGGTCTTGTTTTTGTATCCATTCAGCCAATCTGTGTCTTTTGGTGGGAGCATTTAGTCCATTTACATTTAAGGTAATTATCGATATGTATGTTCCTATTTCCATTTTATATATTGTTTTGGGTTCGCTACTATAGGTCATTTCCTTCTCTTGTGTTTCGTGTCTAGAGAAGTTCCTTTAGCATTTGTTGTAAAGCTGGTTTGGTGGTGCTGAACTCTCTCAGCTTTTGCTTGTCTGTAAAGGTTTTAATTTCTCCATCAAATGTGAATGAGATCCTTGCTGGGTAGAGTAGTCTTGGTTGCAGGCTATTCTCCTTCAGCACTTTCAGTATGTCCTGCCACTCCCTTCTGGCTTGTAGGGTTTCTGCTGAGAGATCAGCTGTTAACCTTATGGGGATTCCCTTGTGTGTTATTTGTTGTTTTTCCCTTGCTGCTTTTAATATGCTTTCTTTGTATTTAATTTTTGACAGTTTGATTAATATGTGTCTTGGCGTGTTTCTCCTTGTGTTTATCCTGTATGGGACCCTCTGTGCTTCCTGGACTTGATTAACTATTTCCTTTCCCATATTAGGGAAGTTTTCAACTATAATCTCTTCAAATATTTTCTCAGTCCCTTTCTTTCTTTCTTCTTCTTCTGGAACCCCTATAATTCGAATGTTGGTGCATTTCATGTTGTCCCAGAGGTCTCTGAGACTGTCCTCAGTTCTTTTCATTCTTTTTTCTTTATTCTGCTCTGCAGTAGTTATTTCCACTACTTTATCTTCCAGGTCACTTATCCGTTCTTCTGCCTCAGTTATTCTGCTATTGATCCTATCTAGAGTGATTTTAATTTCATTTATTGCATTGTTCATCGTTGCTTGTTTCATCTTTAGTTCTTGTAGGTCCTTGTTAACTGTTTCTTGCATTTTGTCCATTCTACTTCCAAGATTTCGGATCATCCTTACTATCATTATTCTGAATTCTTTTTCAGGTAGATTGCCTATTTCCTCTTCATTTGTTAGGTCTGGTGGGTTTTTATCTTGCTCCTTCATCTGCTGTGTGTTTTTCTGTCTTCTCATTTTGCTTATCTTACTGTGTTTGGGGTCTCCTTTTTGCAGGCTGCACGTTCGTAGTTCCCGTTGTTTTTGATGTCTGTCTCCAGTGGCTAAGGTTGTTTCAGTGGGTTGTGTAGGCTTCCTGGTGGAGGGGACTAGTGCCTGTGTTGTGCTGGATGAGGCTGGATCTTGTCTCTCTAGTGGGCAGGTTCACGTCTGGTGGTGTGTTTTGGGGTGTCTGTGGCCTTATTATGATTTTAGGCAGCCTCTCTGCTAATGGGTGGGGTTGTGTTCCTGTTTTGCTAGTTGTTTGGCATAGGTTGTCCAGCACTGTGGCTTGCTGGTCGTTGAGTGAAGCTGGGTGCTGGTGTTAAGATGGAGGTCTCTGGGATATTTCCACCGTTTAATATTATGTGGAGCTGGGAGGTCTCTTGTTGACCAGTGTCCTGAAGTTGGCTCTCCTACCTCAGAGGCAGAGCCCTGACTCCTGGCTGGAGCACCAAGAGCCTTTCATCCACACAGCTCAGAATAAAAGGGAGAAAAAGTAGGGAGAATTAGTAGAAGTATGAGTAAAGAAAGAAGGAAAGGAGGAAAGGAAGGAAGGAAGAAAGAAGCAAAGAAGGAAAGAAAGGAGGGAGGGAGGGAGGGAGGGAGGAAGGAAGGAAGGAGGGAAAGAAGGAAAAAAGACAGAAAGAAAGATGATACAGTAAAAATAAAATAAAGTATAATATAGTTATTGAATTAAAAAATATTTAGAAAAAAAAAAAAAAAGGGACGGATAGAACCTTAGGACAAATGTTGGAAGCAAAGCTATACAGAGAAAATCTTACACAGAAGCATACACATACACCTTCACAAAAAGAGGTAAAGGGGGAAAAATCATAAATCCTGCTCCCTGAGACCACCTCCTCAATTTGGGGTGATTCGTTGTCTAAAGGAGGGAAGGAAGGAAGGAAAGAAAGAAAGAACGAAGGTAAAGTATAATAAAGTTATTACAATTAAACTTAATTATTAAGAAAAAGAATTTTTAAAAAAAAAGTCATGGACGGATAGAGCCCTAGGACAAATGGTGGAAGAAAGAGTATACAGACAGGATCTCACACAGAAGCATACACGTACACATTCACAAAAAGAGGAAAAGGGAAAAAAATCATAGATCTCGCTCCTAAATTCCACCTCTTCAATTTGGGATCATTCCTTGTCTATTCAGGTATTCCACAGATGCAGGGTATATCAAGTTGATTGTGGAGCTTTAATCCGCTGCTTCTGTGGCTGCTGGGAGAGATTTCCCTTTCTCTTCTTTGTTCTCACAGCTCACAGGAGCTCAGCTTTGGATTTGGCCCTGCCTCTGCGTGTAGGTCGCTGGAGGGCGTCTGTTTTTTCGCTCAGACAGGACGGGGTTAAAGGAGCCGCTGATTCGGGGCCTCCGGCTCACTCAGGCCGGGGGTTGGGGGATGGGGGTAGGAGGGGCACTACGTGCGGGGCGGGCCTGCGGCTGCAGAGGCAGCGTGACGTTGCGGCAGAGGCCGGCGTGATGTTGCACCAGCCTGAGACCCGCCGTGCGTACTCCCGGGGAAGTTGTCCCTGGATCCCGGGAACCTGGCAGTGGCGGGCTGCACAGGCTCCGCGGAAGAGGGGTGTGGAGAGTGACCTGTGCTCGCACACAGGCCCCTTGGTGGCGGCAGCAGCAGCCTTAGCGTCTCCCGCCCGTCTCTGGGGTCCGCGGTTGTAGCCGCGGCTCGCGCCCGTCTCTGGGGTTTGCGCTTTCAGCCGCGGCTCGCGCCCGTCTCGGGGGCTCGCGCCCTCAGCCGCGGCTCGCGCCCGTCTCTGGGGTTCGCGCTTTTAGCCGCGGCTCGCGCCCGTCTCTGGAGTTCCTTTAAGCAGCGCTCTTAAACCCCTCTCCTCGCGCACCAGGAAACAAAGAGGGAAGAAAAAGTCTCTTGCCTCTTCGGCCGGTGCAGGCTTTTCGCCGAACTCCCTCCCGGCTAGTCGTGGTGCACTAACCCCTTCAGGCTATGTTCAAGCCGCCAACCCCAGTCCTCTCCCTGAGCTCCGTCCAAAACCGAAACCCGAGCCTCAGCTCGCAGCCCCGCCCGCCCCGGCGGGTGAGCAGACAAGCCACTCGGGCTGGTGAGTGCCGGTCAGCACCGATCGTCTGTGCAGGAATCTCCCCGCTTTGCCCTCCGCACCCGTCGCTGTGCACTACTCCGCGGTCCCGAAACTCCCCCCTCTGCCTCCCGCAGTCTCCGCCCGCGGAGGGGCTTCCTAGTGTGTGGAAACTTTTCCTCCTTCACAGCTCCCTCCCACTGGTGCAGGTGCCGTCCTTATTCTTTTGTCTCTGTTTTTTCTTTTGCCCTACCCAGTTACGTGGGGAGTTTCTTGCCTTTTGGGAGGTCTGAGGTCTTCTGCCAGCCTTCAGTAGGAGTTCTGTAGGAGTTGTTCCACGTGTGGATGTATTTCTGGTGTATCCGTGGGGAGGAAGGCGATCTCCGCCTCTTACTCTTCCGCCATCTTCAGGGTCCCCCTAATGAGTTGTTTTGACATGACTTCTTTTAGGTTTATGTATAATTTTTCAGCCATACTCTTTTTCTACTCTCTTTCTGGGAAACCAATAACATGGATGTCAGATCTTTTCTTATAGTCCTACATAATCTCAGAGGTTGTTTATTTTGTTCTTCAGCCCATTCTTTCTCTCTTGTTCATACTAAGAAATTTGTATTGATCTATCTTCAAGTTCACTGATTCTTCCTCTGCCCTTTACATTATGTTATTGAGCGCATTCCCTGAGGGTTTCCTTTTTTCATCTTATTTCTTGTTCTAAAGTTTCCATTTGTTTACTGTTTATATTTTACATTTCTTTGCTTGTACTTTTTATTTTTTAATGTGTTTACAACAAGCTCATAATTTTTCTTTGAAGCATTTTTCTGATGGCTGCTTTAAAATCTTTGTCAGATAACTCCAGCATTTGTGTTATCTCAGTGTTAGCATCTTTGATGGCCTTTTTTCATTCAAGCTGATATTATCATGGTTCTCAGTGTGACAAGTGAGTTTTGATTGTGTCCTGGACATTTTGGGTATTATATTGTTAGACTCTGTGTCTTATTTAAATCTTCTGTTTAATCAGGCCTCCTCTGACACTGTGTCAGAAGGGAAGGGGGTGCGCAGCCTGGTGTGGGAGTGGAAAACTAGGTTCCCCATGAGGCCTACACTGCACCATGAGGGTAGGGTGCCCAGGACCACCAGGGTCCCATTCAGCATGGCTTTCAGTATACCGAAGTCAGTTCCAAATGCAGAGTTGTCCCCTGACTTAGAGGCTTTTCTCATGGCACAAGGATAACCGCTGGGCTGGCACCATTGTTTTGCACCTCCATGGATTCCCCCCTGAGATTTCGCCCCCTTTTCTCTTCCACAGGCCCACTCTCAAGAGGATCACAAAGAAGGAGGCTTGTTCTGAAGCTGAGTCAGAAGGATGTCCTGCAAGCACTCTTTCAACAGAACTGCTACCCTGGGATAACAACCAGAAAACAGCTGGTCCGAGAACTTGGCATTCCAGAAAGCAGAATTCAGGTATGCCCAAGTCTCTTCATACGGTCTCTCTCTCGGGGTCCATGTCCAGATGCAATCTGCCCTATATATATATATATATATATATATATGCTGAGTTGTTCCTTGGCCCCCAAGATCCCTAGTTGTTCTGCCTTCTTCTCTCTACCTTCCAGAGTTTTCTTATGCTTTTTATATGTATAATCTTCAAAGTTTTTAACTGTACTTATCAGGAGCAATAAGGAGAAGTGAATTTACTCTATTTTGATCCAGAATCAGAAGTCCCTAGGCTGGTTGATTTTAAAAGTATAATGCATTTTTAATAAATACTGTTTATGGAAAATTTTAAAGGGGTTGTTTCAATATAAAACAGTAGTTAGTGGTTAGAATTTCAATAATTTAAGTTGTTTAACTGTGATACAAGTAAATAATAAAATTTAAGCATCTCAGCACCTGAGGCTTCCAACCTCTGCTCCAGGGTAATGACCTTACTTCTTCTGTCACCATCAGCAATACCAAAGCCCAGGGTTTCTGGCACCTTCTTACCAACTTTGTCACCTTTATCAGCCATTATTATGATGAAATAGCATCTGGGAGCTTTCTTCTCAAGTTCTTAAAGTACAGAGTTAGTTCTAGAATACCTGTACATTATAGCTGATAGTAAAAGCATAACGTGAATGTGGTTCAATCAAATGAGTTACAAAGAAATGTACATTTGAAAACCCACTATGTAGGAGGAAAGCCTACTAACAATAAGCAAACACACGTATTTGTAACTCACATTATTCTTGCACATATACATGCCAACTGACCCACATATTTTAAAGGATTTTGTTCTGATTAATATATCTTTGCTGCATAGATTTTATTATTGTTCCTTACACTCATGATTCAAAGACAACTGACAGTTCATAGTCAAGCAAAAAATGTGTAACATACAATATATAAGATTTAAAGTTTACTTTTTTATTTATATTCATTTATTCAGTAAATATTTATTAAGCAGCAACTAAACGTGAGACACTGGGGATATAATGTTAATAAAGCACTTTATCTGCCTTCCAAGCTTCAGGAGTTTGAACTTCATTTGGAGAGACAAAGAAAATATTTATGAAAGTATGTCAAAGGGCATATCCAGGAAAATAAGCTACATGAATTGCAGTCCCAACAATCTATAACCTGAGTTTGACATTTCCTCAAGCCTTTTCCTAGAATCATGTATTCCTTTATTTCCTTTGGCTTATTCTGTCTTTCAAACTTCTATTCACATGCCTAATGTCAAGAATAAAGGTAAGTTTTCAGAGAAAATAAACTCTCAGAGAAGTGATTGGTTAAGAACTTTTGCCTACAGAACTCTGATTGTTGGGATTCATACTTCAAAAATAACCATTTAAAACTACCTTTGAAAAAGATTTAGAGTTTTTTATTAAATAGTTCACTTCCAAGACTAATTGAAGATGTCAGGCTTATTTCATAATCTATTAGTAAATTAAGTGCTATAATGCCCTGACAATCTTTGAGCCATCTTAGATGGAACCCAAAGTCATGGTAGATAATGGCCTTGGGAAAATATCAGAGGTCCATTTGCATGTAAGAGCACATAGTCTCTGGTCATTCTTGCTGCCAGCACTGTGATCAATAGGGGAAAAGGGGGTTTTGAAACCAGAAACTGGTCCAGAAACACCAGCTATATCACTTCACAATTGTGTGATTTAGGGCAAAGTATTTAACCACCCTAAGCCTTTTCTCTGATCTCCCCAAATAGGGTTATGGTACAATAACATTAAATGCAATAGAATATATAAAATTTCATGTTTCCCTCCCACTGCTACTGTTGCCATCCTGGTCTCTTCCAGTATCCAAGTAGTAACAGCAGAGAGAGGACATTCTCAGGAAAGGTTGGGGATAATAGCTAGAGGGCAAGAAGTTCTCTCACCTCAGGTCACAAATGGTGATGTAGGTAGTAGAGAAAGGAAGAATAGTATTTTAGTGACTGCTGGAGTCCCATGATCTAGTATGTGTGAATAAGCAGGGGCTGGCATGGGGTTTGAGCCTGGCAGTAAACCAGACCCAGCTTCCTGGTAATATTGTGAACATGGAGTCTAATGAGGGAATTAACAGTGTAACCTTAAAAGAAAGACATTTACAACTTCATTAGGTAAACCTGGACCACAGTTGGGCTCAGGAATACTGCTATCCTAGCCTTACTGTAAAGCTTATTTAAATCATAATCTCTGTCTCTAGCTACTTTGCAATGGGCTGCGGAATACATTCATTATTTACCATTTTCTTTTCCCACTGCAAGACAAGGTATGTGAAATGGATAAAGCTTAAACATTTGTGAAGCCTTTATTTTACAGTATCAATTGGTGCTTTAAAATAACCATTGTTATTTTCTAATGTAAATTCACTTTAATTTATTCCAATTAGAACAAATATCTGCTTAAGTACCCATGACAAGATTATTTTTAGTACTATATTCTTACAAACATTTACTTTAGTGTTAAAATTTACTTCACAAAGGTATTCTAGACACAACTGACATAAAATTTGTTGAAAACTTTCAATAAGTTGAAGAAATTCATAACACAGTAGATACATGGTGATAGAAAATTTTCACTAAGTCTTTTTTACAGTGTCTCAATTTCGGTAGTCAGTGGGACAAGGGTGAGTCAAAAATAGCTTTTTAAATATCCTAAGATGCAGCATAGTTTAATAATACTTGATTTCTTTGGATGTGTACATCCAGTGTACATATCAGCATTTGGAGATCCAAGACAAACACAAAGGTCAGAGAAGATGTTACAAATCCTAACATCTTCTTTAAATGATAAGACACAAGCCAGTGGATTAGAGAGTGCTGATGTCATCGTGCTGTGATCAAATGTCTCAAGACTGGTTTAAATTACCGATCATATTGTGTTCAAAAGGATTAGGCAGATTTAAGTGAAATTGATGAGACAAATTCAGCATTACTTTAAAAATCACTCCTATGCATAGCTCCTAACCACCTTCAAGCTGTTCTTTTTCTGCTTTGTTGCTGTGGGATATTATTTACACCGTAAAGTCCTTTTCACTTTTCCCAAGGCTCACGTTTCACCTGATGCTTTTCAATAATTTCACTGTATTGCTTGAGAATGCTAAATTTGGCATGTTAAACGTACTCCATATTTATATACTTACACAAAAAAAGTTATGAAAATGATTCACCTCATAATCTTGACATTTTCAACTAAACTTGGGCAGCTAAGGACGGACAATACTGCAGTGTTGAGCAATTAGCAGTTAGGATTGTTTTAACTAGAAGAAAATAACAGATATTCTATTTCTCTAAAATGGTTCCCCTATTAAGGGGAGGGGGAGAAACAAAACAAAACCTGACATTGGCTAGTAAAAGTCACTAGAAGAAACATAATACAACTGCAAATAGAAAAGATACTGTCAAAAAGAAAATAATGTGTCTAAGAGCCTTGCAACCGTAGTTAGCAGTAAAGAACTACAGCATTTTGAACAGTAAATCAAATTTACTATAATATTGTAATGTAGATTTTTCTCTCAAATATACCCTAGCTTCTTTACCTCTAATTGGTCATTGTGAATAACTAAGCCAACATTTGAGGCATTGATGGAAAAGGCATTTTTAAAATTATTTATATTATACATATCAAATATTACCACATAATTTAGAAACTGTGTACTTCCTTGAACTTAATGAAGCTCATTAATTCTTTGCAACACAGTAAGTAGTTACTAACTAATACAACAGTAAAAGTTCCATTTCCAAGCCACTAGCTGAGCTATTGTAGTAGAGAATATATTTCATGAATTAATTCAAAGCAATCTCTTTAGGCTCTCACTAAGTAGGTACAGTAAAAAGTGCTGCTGCCCTATGAGTCACTTAGTCTTACTCTAGTTAAATATACACCCAGAGGAAAAAAAAAACATGCAGCATCTCAGAATCTGGGCTTAAAACCAGCTTACATTGAAAACCAAAATGTCTCCTTTATAAATATTTATAGGAAAGGATTTCAGATTATATGTTCAGCATTGAATGGTGCATATTATTCTTATTAATGTTTCATAAACATTTGTACAAAAAATATGCTTTACTTTGCTTCTAAGTATTAAGTAGAATTATTGCAACATCTGCTTCCAATGGTTGAGTGCACAAGCTATTCATGCCGTGTCGTAAATTCCATGATGCATTAAGATGTCATTAAATGTGCCTTCTGTGGTTGTCTCCTAATTTACATACCTTGTAAATTATCAGGTAAAAATCAAGTGAATTGGGGAATAGTCTCCTATGCTTTTCCCTTCTGCCACAAACTAAGTGCAATTCATATTCTTCTCCATTCCAGGCTCCAGCCACTTCACATGCCTCATCTCTGAGACTATGTCTCAGAACATTTGAAAACGTAGTTAATGGACACAATTATTAATGATTTTTAAATGATGCCTGTAATAGTATAGAAGAAAACTTGGGAAATAGGCTAGGAGATTACAGATGAGGTTAGGCATACCAGTTAAATTTAGCATCTCTGTTATAAAGAGAGGCTGCCTTTCCAGGGAACCAGCAAGTAGAGAGAAATTTGGAGGATAACTGGGGGATTCAGTGTCTCTTTTTCCCTGGCCTGTTTTTAATGCCCTCACCATATGGTTCTTAGAACAATGGAATCTCAGCATTAGAAGGGGCTTACAGTTCACCTGGTACAATTCCTACCTATTGTGGGATTCCCCCAGATTTGTGTCCATCTCTTGTCTGAATACTTACAGTGATAGGGAACCCACAATTTTGTAAGAAAGTCCATTCAATTTGTCATTTGGATTGACTTGCTTTTTAGTTCTAGAAGGAAAAACCTCATTTAACTTTCAACCACTTGTCTCCTCCTGTTTCAGAACTGTAACAATGACAATTTTTCTTCAGTTTCTATGGCCAGACTGGAGTCTTCTCATGTTGAGTACTACTGCTTTGTTAAGGGACCGTGTCACAACAATGTTAAGGGACCGTGTCACAACAATATTATTCCTCTGATTTTTGTTACCCAAGGCATTTAGTTCAGAAACTTATATTAAAATCAAGAGTTTCAGGCTACCTGGTTAAATCACAGTTGTTAGGATGCTGGAAAATTGAACTTCTGGAAAGAGCACCTTTGTTTTTACTAAACTGGACCTAGAACATTAATAAAATTTTATTGAAGAGAAAGATAAGGTATCCTTGGAGTTTTAGTGTTGTATTTTTTACTGAAGTTTGGATGAGATTAATATCTCACAGAAATCTAACAAAGTTTTTTTGAGAGCAGTGTCACTGAAAATAGATAAATATATGGGGATTTTATATCTAACACTCAGAAAAGAGGAGAATGATGGACGTATCAGTCAGGGTTCTCCAGAGAAACAGAACCAATAGGATATATATGGATATATGTAAAAGGAGATTTATCACAGGAGAGAGAGAGAGAGAGAGAGAGAGAGAGAATTTACATTTCCTCCACCTTTTTGTTCCATTTGAGCCCTCAAGGGATTGGACTTTGGTGAGGGTGGATCTTCTTTACTCAGTGTACTTATTTGAATGAGAATCTCTTCCAGAAACATCTTCACAGACACACCCAGAAATAATTCTTATCAGCTATCTGGGCATCCCTTAGCCCAGTCAAGTTGACCCCTAAAATTAACCATCACAATGGGGAATAAGAAGGGAAGCATGAAACCATCACTGAGCAATACATGAATACAAGATGAACCAGAATTTTGCCAGATTAAATCAATTTGTTTCATTTTGAATTTGTTTCTTCCAAACAAAAGTTGTCTAACAAATAAAATATCCTTTTATTTCAGGGTCAGATTTTTCCCTTACATTATGTGATTTTACAGGCTGTACCAATACAGGTCAGTTGTCATAGGCTTATACTAAAAGATGAACCTCTGAAGTTTTGCCTTAGAGAGGAAGACATGGCTACCAAGTGATGGGCAGTTTTAGAAACATTGTGACATATAGAAGAGACATCGGCTTCTTGTTTTTCCTTGTTTTTGCTTAATATACATACATCAGTCTTTGCAACAGTGAGTCCTTGAACTGCTATTGTAAGGGGCATTGTGAGAAATGGGAATTCTCTGCAATATCTAAACCTGTTAAAGCACCAAGAGTTTCTTTTTGCTTTTGTCCCCCAGGGAAACACTACAGTGTCCTGAGGAATCAAGAGCAGGGAGGAAGATGAATACAGGAGTGTAGAGGTCAGCAATATGAGAGAAGAGGAAGTTGTTCCCTTTAAAAAATGTATCAAAATATTATACAATGCTCTAATATATCATTTTGCAACATGTTTTCCTTTTGAGGCACTGGAGGCAATGCCAAGAAGCAGGTGTCAGGAGAAAAGCGTAGGCAGCAGAAACAAATCCAAGTATATGAGCTTCTTTGACATTTTTCTCCTCTTCCATCTGTGAGGTTTCAATGGGCACACTAAGTCTGGGAAACTAATTTTAAATGTCACTCTCATCAGGACACAATCATATTTTCTACCAAATATAAAGGCAGATCCATTCTCAATAATAACACATATACAAGATTAAACCTGTGTTAAATCAGCTTTTCAGATGGAATTAAGATCTTGTTAATGTCAAGGAAAACAAGCATACACTTACCACATGTTATGATTTAGAAACTAAAATCCCCCTGTCTCTTAATCAGTGATAATTATTTGGAAGTCTCCAAAATGAGGTTTACACATACAGCACAAGGCTGGAAAGCTAATATAAAAAAAGCTCAATAAAGAAAAATGTTCTTATTTTGAAGTCATATAAATTTATGCATGGATGATTTCACAGGAAAAATAACAAAAGTACTTGCAGGTTATACCAGACCTTTGATTCAACCCCAGATTTACATAAGTTTAAAGATAGAAGACATCTTTGAAATCACTCATCTTCTCCCTTGTCATCAGAAAAGAAAATTGAGGCTTCCTTACTTAGTCTTACCAACACTTGGCAATGGGACACTTGGTAAAAAAAAAAAAAAAAAAATGGGACTAAAGGTCCCAGCTCCCAAATTCCACTCAGTGTTTTTCCCTTTACACAAGGTATTGAAAAGTGCAGCAGCTTTGCATTTTTTGTTTCTATAACTTTAACCATGTGGAATCTTGGGCACCAGAAATTATAATATTTCAACATAATAATGATATATATCATATTTTTCTTTCATGTGCTATACACTCTACTAGGTAATTTGTATCCATTTATTCCAAATTATTCAGGAAAAGTTTGATTGAATACAACTTAAACCCTTCACCCGAGCTTAAAGAATGACTCATGAATCTAAAATTTTGAAGGCAATTTTACAGAGTCTAACTTTAGGAAATATAGTAGTTAGAACATTCCAAGCTTGTGGTTCCATTTCTGCCTTCTCTATTTCTGTTTCTCTTTCCATACAAAATCTGTTTCATCACATGCTGCCCATTTTACTCTGCAAAATTCTTGACTTCTGCTTTCCATGAATTTGACAGGCCAGGAAACTTCGAACAGCAGTAGATCCATCAACACACTGATAGCTTCAAAGACCAAAAACCAAATTCCTGAAGCTCTCTGTCTCTCTCTTTTTCTCTCTCTCTCTCTCTTTTTCTAAATTGATAAGAGAACCTGATTGTATTCTCTTTCATAAACTACAATGAAGTTTTTATTAAATCCTACACAGTTCAATTGATACTTATCTTCTAAATACACACATGCACACACACACACATACACACGCACACACACACACATTGTCTGCCTAACAAAATAGTCAGTTCCTTAAGGTCAAGTACCATGATTTATGCTCCTTTAATATCTTCTAGAATCCTGGGCACACTATTGTTGATGAATAAATAATACTCTCATTGGTTGAACTGTCTATGGTTGCTTTGAATTTTCATGCAATCTAAGATTGTGTCCCTGAATCACTCCCTCAATGATTAATCGTGGTTAATTTTCTTCAGTTTATGAAGTAATCCAAAAGTATGGGACAAATGCCTTTCTCTTTGCAGTTTAACATATTCAGATGGGAAATGATTGGAAAAGGAGTTTGAAATGATGTTAAGTATCGTTCCCTTTGTTTCCAGACAGTGTTGTACAATGAAAAAACAAACAAACCAAAGACAGTAGTCAGATTTACTCTCTCTCTAACAGTAACCATGGGGAAATTACTGGAACTCTCTGCTCTCAATTTCCTCATCTAGCACCCAAGTTGTAAAATGACAGAAGGAGATGGAAGGAGGTGAAGTAGGCAAGAAGCTTCCAACCATGTTCTGTCAATTCCAAGGACCACGTGGAACCCAGAGCTTTCTGGGAGAACCATAAGGTCTGCCTGGGGGGATGTGGAGGAGATTGAGTAGGGTGGGGCTTTTTATTCTCTTCAAATTTTAACCAGAGGAGCTCCATTTTTATTGGCTGTTGTCAGGTTTAGATACTGGAATTCTGTGATATGATTTCCTTTGACAAATTAAGCTGCCATTTTTTTAAAAAACCATAGAATTAATGATATTCCAACTCTTAAGTTGTATGATATTACTGACAGATGGTTATTTATGGTCTCTCAGGAGTTAAAAGAATGGCCTGCTTCTCTTTACCTCTCACATTTTCCAGCTTCTGCATACAGTCCTAACAGCCCTCTTGGCACCCAGGAGAAAGCACCCATCTTAGAGCCCTTGCAGTACAGAAAAGGCTCAATGTTCACCCTGGTGAACGACTCACAATTTCCTGGTATCTCTGTCATCGAATGCAACTCACATCAGATTTGACCTATTCCAGCTTTATTTCTTTTATGGGCTAAACACCCAGAAGCTGGGGAAAGAATAAAGGGGAAGGCTCAAATATACATCTAAGGTCAAAATTACAAGTTTGAGAATTACTGATTAAAGGGGACCCATGTGACTTTGTAGATTTTTTAAAATCTGTTTTTTTATGTAGATTTTCTTTCTCTTGTCTGAAGGAAAGATGAAGAGGGGCGAGTTTGAGTATAGTAGTGGAAATTAGTAAATTATTAGCATTTTATCTTTAACTGAGCATCAATGAAGTGTTTTTGCTTTGTCAAATATTGAATTAGACAAAGTTATTCTCCAATGACCTCACTTTTTTTGTTAGAATATTTTCTATTACTATCCAAGACTAATCAATTCTCGTGCCCAAAGCAACAGAGAATCCATTAGGGACATTAGCATCTGTTGGACACTGTTTTGAGAAGTAGAATGGGTGGTTTTCCAATGCCAGGTCTGTGTTTCTATGTAATAATCCAGGGTCATATGTGTGACAGTAGGCAGTCTCTCCTTCCCATAATTTTCTTGGCAGAAATATTTAAGAACCTGTTCATAAATGCTCTAGAAACCTATCCCTGACCCAGTTGCTTTTAATTTGAACCCTGGTGGATATTTTACTTGAGGAAAAATAGTCATTAGATCACAAATTTTAAAATATATCTTTCTATGTTGATATCTATATCAACATATATTTTATGTTGATATATCTATTAGATCACACCCAAAATGATTCTATTACTCTCACACCCTCCCCCAAAGATTTTCTGCATTGTAGTCTCAGGCAAAATAAATCAAATCATTTTGCCACTGCTACAGACATGCAAGTTGCATCCAACCACATGTTATGTCACTGAGTGTCTCTGTCAGTTAGGAGCTGTGTTTGGTTACTCATAACTAACGCCAGACTCCAGAAGCTAAAATGAACTACCATTTATCTTCTCACAAAAGAATAAGTGCATCAGTAAGCATGCCCAAATTGATGAGGTGACTGCATGGTATCATTAAACAACTCAGGCTTCTGTTTTTCTGCTCACATCCTTCCATCCCTATCCACAAAGGGAGAATATGGTACCAGAACTCCAAATTCCATGTATCAATACATGTTTCAGCAGGAAAAAGAACAAGGGGAAGGAAAGGGCAAAGGGTTCCCCCCAGCTAATTAAGTTCCATTTAAAAAACCTTTTCAGGAGCCCCACCAATAGCTTGCATCTGTATCTCATCAGCCATAACTTAACACAAGTGGCTTCAATGAGTAGAGAAGGAGGCTGTAAATATAATATTTTAGCCGAGCCACAGAGCCACTTGAATAAAAAGGGGGATGGTGTTGGGGAGGTATCTTCTCCTGAGAAAGAAATAGAGGAAGGAGAGAAAGGATATCAAGTAGTAACTTGCAGTTTCTGGCATAGTGGCCTACAATTGACCAGGTATTCTATTTCATTATTTCTCAATGGCTTCATATTTTGATTGTGTATAGCCTCTGAATATTATTTCATAACTATGCATGTTCATGGGCAGCATGGTTCTCTAGAATGTCAAATATAGGCTCAATGATGTGTAGATTTAAAAAAAAAAACAGCAAAAAAAGGTTGAGTCAAATTTATTTTTCAACATTATATTAAAAGAATTTAAAAGAGGAATTCTGTAAACTTTGAAAACTTCTTTGTTTTCAAGTTGATAAAGGCAGAAAGCTAAAACCTTTTTGAGGAAATTCTAATGATTTAGATTCTGAAGCGATTGATAACATAACATTAAAAATCTGAAAGTAATATTATGAATCATGGAGAAAATCATTACTTTCGAGTTCAGTGATTTTTATAAACAAATGTGACATCTCTTCTGGTATTTTATCCTTATATGATTCTTCATTAAATAAGGAAGAGTGATGTTATAATTGATTTTATATTTATTTCAATTCAACTAATGTAACAGATATAGAACAAATGTTGACTCCTCAAATGAAAAACCATAAAATAATAACTTCCTTGGTGAAACCCAAAGTCATCGAAAAACTAAAGTGTTATCTGTAGATTAATCTAAAATAACCAGGTAATTGATTACCTGAATTGACCATTCAGGTAATTGGTCAATTCTGTGCAGTGATTAGAGTGATGTTAGTGAACTAACCACTAATATGAGAACCCTGAGCTACTAGCAAATGTTTTGTTGCTGTTTTTGAGTTTAGCAACTATTCCCTTTGCATATATTGTATAACCGAAACGTTTGTTTAATAAGTACTAGGCTACTCAGTTTATTGCATTATAGCAGCTTTTTAGTTTTTTCTTTATTTATTTTTAACCATTTTGACGTAGATCATGATCTCAAAGCATTTTACACCTAAAAAAGCTGGTATATCTCAAAAAAATTATTTAAAATGTTTTCACCCTGGCACAATTTCCACAACACAGTTTGACATGACATGCAATACCAAAGCTATATGCATTCTTACATTTAATAAAATAGATGATACTTTTAAGTTTAGGGGAAAAAAATGTAAATGAAATAATACAACACTGTTCTTTTTAAGCTGGCATTTTCAACCCTTATCAGTCCCATGAGAGAAAAGTGTGTTTTTATCCATTATTAATGAGAGAAAACTTATTCCCTTTCTAATATTTCATAACCCTAACATCACGAAAGGAAAAGTCAATTTCACTCATTACACTTTTTTTTTTTGCGGTACGCGGGCCTCTCACTGTTGTGGCCTCTCCCGTTGCGGAGCATAGGCTCCGGACGCACAGGCTCAGTGGCCATGGCTCATGGGCCCAGCCGCTCCGTGGCATGTGGGATCTTCTCGGACCGGGGCACAAACCCATATCCCCTGCATCGGCAGGCAGACTGCCAACCACTGCGCCACTAGGGAAGCCCCACTTACACTTTTTAAAGACTTATTTCACTATTAATTTTGAGCTATCACAAAGTCCCAAATCATGAAGATTGTACCAACTTAGACTAAGATGATATCACTTGGGATTCAAGTCCCACCTATCTTCAGGATAAACTAGACAGAGACCATCATGAAAATTTAGAATTTAAAGGAGGTCAGTAAGCCCAATTTACACCCAATAAAGAATTATCTCTGTATCACTTTTGACAGATCATCATCTAGTTTTGCACAAACTTCAGAACTTAAGAATTTTTTCTTTATGTGCTTTTAGAAAGCTGTTATGTCTTAAAAACAATCTGTCTTTAGTTTGAATTGAACACTCCGCATGTATTTCTACCCACCACCTTAACGTCATCCTATAGAATGACACAGAATCAGTCTAATTCTTCCATATGATCAGTCTTCACACATAGAAACCGGTAAACCTACTTTTCCAATTTCTTCCTTTCAAGCTAAGTATCGCAGCTCCTTCTGCTTTCCCTCACGTGACAGAGCTCTTAGACCATTAACCAGCTATTTCCAGTTTTTTTTCTGACCTTACACTAGGTGTTTTTTGGTTTTGTTTTGTATGATTTTGCCATGTTCCTATTAAAGTGTCCCCCCTATAACAAACATAGAAATCAAGATATGGCCAAGAACTTTTACCTGTCTTGCTTGATACTGTACTTCTACCAAAAGAGGCTAGAGTAGTTTATATCTGTTTGCAGCCATAGCTCACTACTGTCTAAGTATGAATTATAGTCAGTTAAAATACTGGATCATTCTTATTTAAAATTCAATTAAGACAGTTCTCACAAAAGCATATCGAGAAACATTTTAAGCAGCCTTGATGAAATACAGTTGTCTGTGGTTCTCACTATGCCAGTTAAATAATTTTGTCAAAGCCTGAGAAAAATCAGGCAAAATAAAAGGATCTTTTTTATTCTTGGTAAATAGAAACAGGACCATAACTACCAATACTTTCTTTCCTAAACCTGACATGATTTTGTTTAATTTTGTTGAGGTTGTTACCAAGATCACTTTTCTATATTTTTAGAGATCTAGCTTCCCCACAAAATAGAAAGAAAGGAAGAGAAACGAAGGAAAGAGAGAGAAAGAAAGAAAAGAAAGAATGAAAGAGGCTAGGGAAAGAAGAAAAAGAGGGAGGAAGGGAGGGAGAGAGGGAGAAAAAGAAAGAAAAAGAGAAAAAGTGTAGACAACTTTCTTCTACTGTTTTTGAAATGATCCATAATTCTTCAGTTATCACCAATAGTAGGTCTGGAATTAAAACTTCAAATTTCTTCTTGTTTCTTGAGTATAACTTATCTGGAGAAGAAATTTAAACTTAAAATAGGCCCTTCATATCCACAGATTCAACTTCAAGTTTCTGTATGCAGAATCCACAGGTACTGAATCAGTGGACGTTGAGGAAATCAAATGGAAAACCAAGGGCTGACCATACTAAGAAACTTGAGCATCTGAAGATTTTGTTATTTGTGGGAGTGCTGGAACCAATCCCTCGAGGATATGGAGGGATGACTGTATTTAATTAAGCAGTTAATATTTAATAACTCACTTATGATATTCAAATATTTTCTCAACCAAGTTTAGTTTATCCTTTGACTTTGAAGATCATTTGTTTGGAAAGGCTGGGAGAAGTGATTCTTCTTTTGGCCTCTCACCAGTTCATCCTGTATTACTTAAAGTACTTCACATTTTCCCTACTTCAAAGTTTAGCATGCGTGAATATCACCTAGTAAGCTGTTAAAAAGATATCAGCTTGGACTTCAGCTCCAGATAATTACTCAGCCAGACTTGAGTGTGGTTCTAGAATCCACATTTTTATGAAACAGTCTACATCATTTTAATGAAAGCAGTAAGTTGACTGTAATTTGAAAAATATTGCCATATTTCTTCATCTTTGGAATTATTTTAAATTGTGTTATAAGAATTTACTTTTTATATCACATCACATTTCTCCTGAGCCATCTCCTTTAAGAATACCCAGCTTATTCTTTCTTGAAGTTTTTGAAATCAGTTGTCCTAAAGTCTAAATTGTTTATCTGACTATACATTCATTTCTATGTCTATTATAAATTCCAAGATGATGTGATCACTTTGCTTATTTGCCTAGTATTACAGTTATTTCATTCTGTATTACATAATTAATTGCTTATAGGCCTGTTTCTTTTAGTAAAAAATGTTTTATTATAAAAAATAACTCAGCAGTTAACAAAATTAAAACAGGTATTGTTTATAAAATGTTTTGTAAAGCAAAAAGCATATATTTGTATTCAGTCTTAGGTCATAGTCAAATTATAACAGGTCTTAGTCTGTTAGGCTGCTATAACAAAATACCATAGTCTTGGCAGCCTTTAAAAAAACAGAAATTTATTTTTCACAATTCTGGAGGTTGGGAAGTTCAAGATCAAGCCTCCAGCAGATTCAGTGTCTAGTGAGAGCCTGCTTCCTGGTTCTTAGACAGATGTCTTCTTGCTGTGTCTTCACTTGGTGGGAGGGGCCAGAGAGCTCTCTGGGGTTTCTTTCATAAGGTAACTGATCCCATTCCTGAAGGCTCTGACAAATAGCCACCTCCTAAAGGCCCCATCTGCTAATACAATGGGAGTTAGAATTTTAATATATGAACTTGGGGGGGACCCAAACATTCAACCCATAACACTTGGATACTTTAAATACCTTGTGGCACCTTAAAGGTTAAGTTTCAATTGTCCTAACTTGCAAATTAATTTAGTTACCATAAAAATATAGCTTCTCACTACATTTCTCCTGTATGCTGTTTCTGTGATGGTAATAATGATAACCGCTAAATTATGAGCTGGGCATCCTTCTGAGAACTTTGCCTGTACTGATGCATTGAATTCCAATCATAGCCCTATTAAATATCAATCCCTCTTTTAGAAATAGGGAAACTGAGATTCAGAGAAGTTAAGCAAACGCATTGGGTCATGGAGCCAATTTAAGTACAGGCAGATGGGCTGTAGAGCCAGTGCTTCTAACTACCATGCTATACTGCTTGTCAATGATCGTGTATGGGGTTGTGTGGTCAAATGCAAGCTTTGTAATGAATTGTTTCTATTGAATTATTTTAATTTATCAAATTCAACAAGTACAATTCTGATTTTTATTTACCTAGTAACTATTTAGGAGTAGCCTAAATATTTATCTCTCATAGTAATCAAAGGTCAAATATGTTTCAATGTAGGGAGGGAATAAGTATATATTTATATATTTAGTGTCAACACAAAGAAAAGCATTTTTATGAAAAATAACAATATTTTGCAAGTATTCTTCCATGTCATCTTAGTTAGGTGTTCTGAAGAAATCATTTGATTGAACAAAGACACAATAAGGTGTTAATAACAGTCACCACTTGTCTCCTTTCTTTATAGGCATTTACATGTTCAAAGAAAAATTTGTTAGCCAAAGAAATGGATGTCACTTTTCAAACACTTGCATTTCATTTATAAAAGCAGTCTTATACCCTCACAGTACTTGTTTTTGACCTAGAGAAAAAGCATTTTTACTTATTTGAAATTGCCTTAGCACTCAAAAGGAATATGGATTAACCCTCAAATCTAAATCTAAATCACTGTTCATTTTATAAAGATAGCTACCATAGGGAAAAATGACTGTTACAGGTGTTCATCTTCAGAACCAAATACAAATTACAGCTCTAATCTCTTTGGAGATTCACTTTTCGTCTACCTGAAGTACTTCATTATGCAACATTATTTTGTTGTAAACATCTCATTCTTCTGTCTTGTAACCAGATGTGCTGAAGATAACTCTCTCACTCAAAGTAAATTATGTGAGAATGAAAAGGAAAGAAAATCATTTCCTCTTAATAAAAGTTAGAATGTGAGCTATATGTTGGTCTGTATAAAAATAGCTAAGGGTAACTTGAGAATCTTTAAGATAAGTATATTTTCCTGAAATACCACTGTTTCTTCTTTTGAGAGAGAGAGAGATTATAAATGATAATGAATTCTCACTTAGAAAGTAATAGGATTTAGGAAATACACTGGCTAATTACATGCACACTAGACAGGGTTCTATGGTCCTGAGGCATTATTTTGTTTACTTTATGAAGGTTTATTAAACCATGTTTACAAGGTAGTGCACAAACATTTGAGAAAATAATATTACAGTTTAATATTGATGAAAAAAATTAATAGTCGATTGATCAAAAAAAGAAATGGAAAATTTCATTTCAGCCAACCTAAGGGTTAAAACCGAGGAGACAGTCTTCCAGAACGCTCCGAGGACTGTTCTGCCCATTAGAGATCAAAGCACAGTTGTATAAGTTTTTGAAACAAAAGGTTATATATCAAATGATGTATTGATAGTTTACACAATCCAGATCTGCACTTACAAAGCAAGTAGGGGTCATGGGTCATTGCGACCTCTTATAAGCGTAAGAAGGAATGTTATCTCCTAAGGAGGTCTGGTTAATGCACATGCATAAAACACACTAAAGGGGAGGGAGGAGGCCCAGATGGGCAAAGAAAAGTTTTATGTTTAAATTTTTCTTGTCTTGCCATAAAATATGAATTTTATTTCATCAATTTGATAGGATGGGAGAATGCAATAACCACACATAATTAGAAATCATTCCAATAAACCTTTTTTTCAAAATTGGATTTTTTTTGTTGTTTGCTTTAAAAATATATATAATACTGTTACTATTGTATGAAAGTATCTGCTTTTATTACCCAGTTGTAACCACAGCTGTACCAGGAGCTAGGATTTAAGTCTGGTGCCTGGAACTTATTGAGGAGGAGGCTTATCAAGGAAAATGGTTACATGCCCAGAGACAGGGAAGCAGGCAAGATCACTGGCTCAGAACATTGCTCATATGGATGGATCATCAAATTCTACTTGAAGCTAAGTTACAATTATGAAAATGAGATAGAATTTGGGGTAAGATGCATTAAGGCTTAATGGAAGAGGTACAGTAGCAACAGAGGTAGAAACAAAATAAATGTTCTGAGACTGAACCAAAGTTAGCTCCTAGTGCCTCTTATCTGAAAGATGTTTGCAGCAAATTACAGATTTTTTTAATTTGAGGCAGCTGGAATGCACCATAGGCAGACCCTTTGGTGAGGGAGTCCTTTCAGGTATGAATATAAGAAACTATTAAAGCAAGATATGATCTTTTCATTACTGACTTAATTGGTTGTTTTGTGATCTTAGGAGACTCCAAGTCCTTTGGGCCTCAGGATCCTCTTCATCTAAATCTTTCTCCAGGGTCCTGTACCCTCCAGACTGAGAGGAGGAGACCTAAAAAGTAACGAGATAGATATATCTTAATGTAAGACACAATTTGCAATAGTAAGATGAATCTAGGAGCTACTTCTCATAGCCAGTCTCTGAAGACTTGAAGTTCCTTCCTAGTAAGCTATATTTTTCAAATACTTAAGTTTTCCCATATAGCACACCTAAAGAGTATAGAGTAATGTACAGTGTGGTTGATCATTGAGTGAATTTTGGATTTATATTTAAATGGGGTAGATGGCTAATATGTGATAATCTTATTAAAAATTACATCTATAGTGGACAACCTTATCAAACCTTAATTAAAATAATAATTTGATTTTCAATATTATTATTATTTTTTGTGTGTGTGTGCTATGTGGGTCTTTCACCATTGTGGCCTCTCCCGTTGCGGAGCACAGGCTCCGGACGCGCAGGCCCAATGGCCATGGCTCACAGGCCCAGCCGCTCCATGGCATGTGGGATCTTCCTGGACCGGGGCACGAACCCGTGTCCCCTGCATTGGCAGGCAGACTCGCAACCACTGTGCCACCAGGGAAGCCCTGATTTTCAATATTTTTTAACACTTTTATGAAAAGGGAAACATTTAGTAACACAAAAAAGCATTTCCTTTTTGAAACCAAAAATTCTTTTTTAGTACCATTATTGTTTGCCAGTGTCCATTCTAAATAATAATTCTTAAAAAAGTTATCACATACTGGTGAGAATTGAAGACATTATTACACAGAGAAAATAGAATTTAATTAAAATCTCCCTCACATATGAAATCTCAATTTAACCGTAATTAGAATACATCATACAAGTTGAAATATGTAGATATAACACAAACATATATTTATATCATTTGGTTTGAAAAATTACCATGTTGTACAAGAAATATATATTTTATTCATTGTAGAATGTGAAACTAAGCAATAAAAGAAACAACGTAAAATAAGAATCATCAGTAATTTTATAACACAGAAATAACCAGAAGTTAGTTTCAAAATGATATCCAGTTAGTTATATGTTCTGTTAATGCAAGCCTAGATCAACAAACTTACTTTCATTTGCTCTACTACAGTAGATTTCTACGTTCTGAAATGGAGTTTGTTTTAGTGAGAAGCAAAGAGCAGGAAGGATAATAAAAATAATAATTAAATACAGGGCTAAGATTCTGAAAGCATAATTAAATGAGCCCATCCCCATTATTTCTAGTTCTATATGGTCAGTTATGGCTTACCCAAGGAAAAACAAGCTAGTGTCCTAATTGTTTCACCAAAATGTCAAGTAAGTTTTGTCATATAATTTCTTCTAACGCATTTAGAAGAATTTATATCAAACTTTGGACTAAATACATTAAAGCACTTTGTTTCATTTGGGCTTTCAAGTCTTTTAAAAACTATACATTTTTTGGGCTTCCCTGGTGACGCAGTGGTTGAAAGTCTGCCTACCGATGCAGGGGACACGGGTTCATGCCCTGGTCCGGGAAGATCCCACATGCCACGGAGCGGCTGGGCCCATAAGCCATGGCCGCTGAGCCTGTGCGTCCGGAGATTGTGCTCTGCAACAGGGAGAGGCCACAGCAGTGAGAGGCCCGCGTACCAAAAAAAAAAAAGAAAAAAACTATGTATTTTTTAATATAGCATATTTTTCCATGTAAACAGTTTGCCTTTCTTAACTAATTCTACTTTAATTATAAAAATACATACTTAACATATTCATACAAGATGGAGAGGAAACCTTGTTTTAATTGCTCTAGAATTTTAGGACTATTTATATACTAGCAAAGTAAAGACAATATTATACAATTATCAAATATGCAGTGGTGTGTAGAGAAAAAAGTAATTAAGTAACCAAAAGTAGTTTAAAATGTACCATATATTAATCTGTGATTAAATGGATAATTATTCCAGTTCTCCAATTAAGAAAGTAGTTACTCATATGTAATGCAATTATAAATAGCTAAAAATGACTTGATTACACCAATTCAAAATAAAAGTAAACTAAATACCTTTTATTTAAGAGATAAGGTATTATACCTGTTATATATTAGCTTTGTATCTTGATTGTTATATCTTACCAGTCAACTTTTGCTATACATAAAATAGGCAACAGTGTGTCTATATATTCAGTTTATTTAAAAAAAATTATAATTCACTTCACCATCTGTTTTACAGTTGGAGAGTAGTGAGAGCAAAATAAGGTCAATCAATTGGTGGAAAACAAGTTTGTAAAACTCTAAGCCTAGTCAGAGTGTACAGCCATAGACAAGTTTAGATAATAATGTTACTAACAAGTTTTTAAATAACTTGTGCTTAAGTTTATTAATAAGAATCGAATTCATTCCTAAATCATACAAGTATCACTTCATAAGAACTTGAGCATAGGTTTCAGGAAGGAACATGATTCTTTTAGATTCCCAGATTCACTTTTCAATAATTGAGAAGAGTCAAATGCTTAGCAGTCACTAAGAATGATGGCTAACATTTACAAACAGATTTTTACATGATGGACTTCTCTAAGTTATTTTCACATGCATCAATTCATTTAGTCCTCAAATAAAACTTTGAGTTTGGTGCTATTATTACACTTATTTTAGAGTAACGAAGTTAAGCTACAGAAAAAGTTACTTCCTTAAAGATGGACAGTGAAGATATAGAATTCACAGTGACGCTTTTGTGCAACACCTCCCTGAGGGAATACCTAACAGGCTTCAGGTGGTGATGGGGTGAATCTACAAGGTGGAACTTCAAAACCCTGCAAAAAGCATGATAGAAAAGAGAGAGACAAACTTATTGTCAAGTCAGAGCCAGATCTGTTTCTTTCCACAGCTTAATGACCATTCACTCTTTTGAAGGCAAGCCTATACCATACTTATACATTACCAGGCTAACACCTGATTAATAGTTATAGTTAGCTCACTAACTGTCAAAAGAAACAAAATACATTAACAATTACATTTACAAGAAATGCTTAACATAGCAAAATTTGCACAGAATAATGGCAGTAATTTATTGAGCATTTATTTTATGCCAACTGCTACACATTACTGAATTTAATATCCATAATACCCCTGTGTTGTAAGAATTATTATTCCTAATATTATTCCTAATTCCCTAATATGTAAATAGAGGTTTAGAGATTTTTTATGACTTGTTCAATTTTCAAAGTAAGAAAATATGATTTTCTGATCTAACTCCAGACTCTCTTATTCCTACAGTAAACTGCACTGCAAAAATACTTCATTGCTGCCTGATAATTGTTTATGCTACCTGTACCATGTTTATGCATTTTCTGTAATACTGTATATAAATGCACATTTTATCTTCCAGATTCATAGTATAACTACTCAGTCCCCCCATTTCAATCTAAAGTATGTCAGTTATCTTCTCTATGTCCCCAAACATCTTGTTTCTGACCAAAAAGATACCATAGTATCTATGTCATTAAAATACAAAAAAGACAACTGAAATCTTGAACTTACAACAATTTTTTTCTTCTGTATGAAACCAAAAATCTAGAGATTAGAAATTAAAACATTTAGATACTTGAATTTCCTCATGCAGATGATCTGTGGCATGTGAAAATGGCCCTAATTTATATATAACTCAGATAGTCATAGAGTACTTAGTAGTATAATATTAGTATTTATACTGGTATTTTACTCCATTTTCATTGCCTTCCTTTGGCGTTCAATGGTAGCATCAATTATACTTTCTTTCTCTTCTCTGAAATTTCAAAATGCTTTATGTGGATTTTGTAAGCATTTATCTGTACACATATGGTTAAAACAGCAACAGAAAACCTAAATTTCAGTATCCACTTGTACTGCATTCAAACATACTTAACATTTTAAGGATTCTGAAGCAATGATACTATTTTCAGGAATGTCAGTGAATCACCCCTGAAATGCCTCCCCTTTATCTTCCTAAAACTATAATAAAATGCTAGTGTATAATGTTTAGTGAATGAAGTTAAATGATGAGCTATATCTGTTACAGTAAAAAACACTTTCAGAAATAAATTAAATGATATTTTGACTTGTTACACTAATGGAGAAAAGCATATGTCTCCTTGATCATACATCTTTCTCAAAGTGCATTTAAAGGTCTCTTTGCCATTGGCATCAACCAGCTGAAACATTAAGCTCATTTGCCTCCTTTAGTGGAAAGATCCAGTTTGAAGTCAATAGAGGTAAAAAGAGCATATGTTTAGAGGCTCTAATGCAATAGTTAATAGCTCTGCTAGAGTAGCACGCTTTATATCCCCAGTGCATGCTTCCTCTTTCATTCACTTTAATAATTCAACATTTTAGGTAGAGTTCTTTCCATCCAACTTCCATGTTGTTTTAGAGTTAATTACTGTTCATAATGATAGTATTTTATCACTGAGGAGGAAGAAAGAAACCATTTTCTGAAGTCATGTATTTTCTCTGCTGATATCAAGATTATTCCCTTATGGATATTTTGTGTACTTTGTCCATTTTGGTTACAGCTATCTTCAGAGACATGATTTCTATCATTTTCTCTGAAAGCTCATTTGCCCTATTATTAAATTCATGGATTTTGTGATTGTTTTACTTTTAAACACAAAATGTACATTCCATTTTCTTAATTGTATCTAAATTTCACTAGATAAGAGGCCTTATAATGGCCTAAGTAATTTATCTCCACTTTCTAACTACATTCTCTACATAAGATAGTGATACAAAATGATCAAAGCATAATTTTATCTATACTATATAATGATAAATTTATTTTTCACCTATTTCATTGTGAAGAATGGAACTATATCTTAAGATATTTGTCTTCCAAAGTACCATATAGTTAAGTAAACTCTGAGAGAAAACTAAATGAAATGTTTTCTTGAATAATTATAGTCTTCTAAAATTTCAATTTTAATAGCTGGTAATATATTCACTTGCTATAAAATTCAGAAGGTACCAGAAATTACACAATTAAAGGAATTCCCCCACACTTTTTCCCCAAGCAGCTCATCATCCCAACCAGATACCCCATCAGTCTTCCGAAGATATTCTTTCTTACTTATTATCTAAACAAGTAAAACAAATTCATATATAAGCATGCTAAATTACTATATATAGTGAGAAATTATGGAACACAAGGGGCAGCATAAAATAAAAATTATTGCAACTTGATTATTCCACTTAATATATCATATTGATCTTTTCCTGATATTAATAATAGGTCTGTCTCATTCTTACTACCAAATTTGTAGCAATAGAAGTAGTCACATTCTGAACTTATTTGAGAGAACTAACAGGATTTTCTGGGTGTCAAGTATGACTCCGAGTTTTTTGGTCTGAAAAACTGAAAGGATGGAGTTGCCTTGACATACATGGAGAAGATTGTAAATAAACCAAGATTTTTGTGAAATGATCAGGAGTCTGGGTTTTAACATGTTAACTTTGAAATACATATCATTCATATGTATATATATATGATCATATATTTTGTTATATATATATATATGTATCTATATGGAACTTTACACCTATTTCTACTTTAATAAGAGTTTTCATCCATAATGGATGTCAAATTATATCAAAATTGGTTCTAAAACTATAGAAAAGCTCATATGAATTCTTGGTCATTTTAAGTCATTTCAGATAACCAGAAATCTGGTTATCAGTTCCATATAATCAGCATCCTGATTGTCTAGTAATTAAATTGGATGTTTTAAAGTTATCTTTTTTCTAAAATTTCCATACTGGATATTGATATGCATATAGCCAAAAGTTACTGTAAATATTCAAGAAAATCTGTAAATGTTCAAGAAGGCTACCATGTTATACAATTCCAGAAGCATCATTCCCATTCTATTCTCTATAAATGGTGCCCCCTGGAGTATAAATTAGTTCCAGATTTTATATTTTTCTTTTTATTTCTCTAAATCTACATGAGAGTTCAAAAGCAGCTCAGATGTAAGTACTGATAAACAAAGACTTCATAATTAAAAAGTAACCTATTGACTAGTGCATGCCTTCCCAAACTATCTTTTGCCTGTTAGACATAAAATTCTAAGCAGACACATTCGTTTTCGTAACTTCTAATAGAATTGCTTGGGTCACTTTCCTTGCCCAAATTTACTACCGATTTAGCACCTCATACAAACTAAACATTTTCAGAGGGGTTTTCCTTATTTTTTCACTCTTTCTTGCACTAGTACTCCTGATTGCTTCAAAGACTGTCAAGGACTTCTTTCAGTATTGGCCTCCTCCTGCTGAGGATTTGCTCCCCTCAGACAAGCACTGAACTCAGCCAAACAAGACTTTAAAGGTGAGGCATCTGTGGAACTGAACCAGACTCAACAGTCATTGGTTAGTTTGCTCAGCCTATCTCATCTATACAAGGTTATTTTGGGGCAAATTTTAACTTTGTCGGATTCATAAGTGAAAATGCCAACTTTTCCATTGTAAATTTATTTTAAATAAGTAATTCTGTATGCAGGCTTTGTGGGCTATAAAAATTTCAATTGGGTAGGAGGGATGAGAGGTCAAATAGAGTAAACCAAAACTATCTTGAATCCCTACCAACATATATCCAGCAGGCAGATACCCAGTTTGAAATTGAAGAAGGGGGAGGGGGAGGAAACAAGAGGAAGGAGGAAAAAAAAAGGAAAATGCTACAGAATGCTTGCAAGAATATTGTTCTGCTTATAGAATGTACATTTTCTCTATTCACCAGCATTAGAGAGGGAATTTGGGCATTAATACTTACTATTTATTTATTTATTTGCATAAACACAGTAGCCAATTGTTATTGACTGTAGGTATTAAGTTAGGTCATGTCTTATTTCCCAAATTATCTTTAAGAACAAAGCCTACACTAAGGTTGGTTCTGTCTTCAGTTTTTTAGTAGACCCATAAAACAGTAATTCATAAAGAACAACAGTGACACAATGTATTTTTTTAAATAAATTTATTTATTTTTGGCTGCATTGGGTCTTCATTGCTGCGCGTGGGCTTTCTCTAGTTGCAGTGAGTGGGGGCTACTCTTCATTGTGGTGCACGGTCTTCTCATTGCGGTGGCTTCTCTTGTTGCAGAGCACAGGCTCTAGGTGCTCAGGCTTCAGTAGTTGTGGCATGTGGGCTCAGTAGTTGTGGCTTATGGGCTTTACAGCACAGACTCAGTAGTTGTGGTGCACGGGCTTAGTTGCTCCACAGCATGTGGGATCTTCCCAGACCAGGGCTCGAACCTGTGTCCCCTGCATTTGGCAGGCGGATTCTTAACCACTGCGCCTCCAGGGAAGCCTAACACAGTGTATTTTTTAAATGATTGTTTTCCAGACCTTTATTTTCAGTGATTCTCAGACATATGATAAAAATACATTAGATTTACTACTTTGTTTTTAATTTTGTTGTTGCTGTTCATCAAATTTTAAACATAATGCCATAAATAATGGAACGTCTATAGCTAGAGGTTCTACTTAGAGAAAAATTTCTAATTTTAAATGTATGTTGAATAATTTGCTTACAGTGGTATCTCTTTGATAAAGAAATATATCTATTTCATAGTTTTCCAAACTTGTCAGACAGAAGAGTCATACTTAACCATTACATAGTTCAGTTAACTAGCAAGATATCCAAAAAAATGATGAGTCAATATAACCTAGGCCAATGCAGAGGAATAGAGCTGTTCTGTTCTGTCTGTGAATACTAAAGCATAATTCACAACTTAAAAGTATGGCCTTTTACTGATTAGGGGCCGTTAGCAGAGTGAACGTGTTTCAGCCTTTTTACTCCAAGCCTGCCCTTCTGGTGAAGAATACAAAACCCAACCATGGCTCTGTTAGGCTTAAAGCACATTTTCTTTTCTAGGCCATGATCTTCACGAATCACAGTCTAGCTGCTGTCAACATTTTAGGCTAGAAGCACAGATAAATCTTCCTTACATATTGGACCCCGGGCTCAGATATTTCATTCAGGGCGCCAGGATTCATTTTAAGCTTCAGTTCTTTATGAAGCTTGTGTTTTTTTCCACCGCCTTGTCACCCAGTTTGATTAGAGCCCTCACCAATGTCTCTCCACAGCACCTTGCCCATATCACTTTCTTTGTCATTACCTTCTTCATGCTTAAGTCTTGTCCCATTAAACACTGCGTTACTTGGTGATAAGGCCTGTGCCAGCACAATGGAAGGTATATACTAGGAACTCAATACATGAGTTGAATGAATGACCACATCTATGAATGGTCATTGGTCTGGACACAAGTTCCATCCTGTTGGTTGATCTCCCAGCATTATTTCCTGAGTGCCCCAGATAGTAATTTCTTTCTTCACTGTGACCACTCAGAATTCTTTTTTCTTTCCTCCTTCATGGAACTGCTTTTGTAAAGGAAGAAGATGAGAAGGAAAAAGACAGAAATAGTTCAAGGGAAGAAGAAAAAGAGAGAAAGGAATTGAATTAGAAAAAATTTGTATTGAAGAAAAATAAATATAAATTTAATTACTAGAATTAAGAACAGAGCATATAGTTGGAAAAGTAAATAGGCGATGTAAATTTCTGAATGGGGGGAATAAGAAATGCAGTAAATTTATCTTTTCAACCTATGTTCACCAGCATGGAATACAAGAAAGAGCCTGAGTTTTTAGAGTCAGTCATATGTGGGTTTGAAATCTGTCTCCCACTCTATCCAGATTTATGACCCTGGGGAAGTCATAGCTTCTCTAGTCTCAGTGTCTTTACTTGTAAAATGGAAATAATGATGGGTACCCCGCAGGGTAAATTCTTGTTTGGATTAAAATAGGTAAAACTGGAAAGTGCCTGCCACACAGAAGCTCAATGTGTTATTTTCTCTTTATTTTTCCACAAATCCTCTTCATTAAAAGATGATATGGGGGCTTCCCTGGTGGCGCAGTGGTTGAGAGTCCGCCTGCCGATGCAGGGGACACAGGTTCGTGCCCTGGTCCGGGAAGATCCCACATGCCGCGGAGCGGCTGGGCCCGCGAGCCATGGCCTGGGCCTGCGCGTCTGGAGCCTGTGCTCTGCAACGGGAGAGGCCACAACAGTGAGAGGCCCGTGTACCGCAAAAAAAAAAAAAAAAAAAAAGATGGTATGTGTCAATAAGCAGGTGACTATAGAATTCTCAGCCTCAGTTTTGCGTTAGTGAGGCCCTGAATGCTCAAAGATACGCCAACTATGTAGAGTAGAAGCCAATTTCCAGGAGCAGCTAATTCAGCTGAGTTAAATAACCAATATTTGATCAAAGGTGGTCACCTATGATGAAACTGATTATGCTTTTTATCAGTTTGAGCTTCAAATCCTGTAAGTTTGCCATTTTCTTTTTAACTGGCTCATGTATTTCCTGTCTCAAGGAACTTTAAAATATAAAACAGGCAATTTTTATGTACTGAAAAATAACTATGAAAACAAAGACTTTTTTAAAAAGATCTCTTTCTTAGGACAATTATTATATGACAATACTCATTGTATAACGTAATGCTGAGTAAAGTATTGAGAGAATAGAGAAACAAACGTATAGTTACATTCATTAATCTTGTTTTTCAGCATTCACAAATGAATTGTGAACAATTTTGTTAGGTGTCCAGACTTCATAAATACTTCATCTCCCTAAAGATTATTTAAATTTCACTCAAATAGAACTACTTTTCCATCTTTAAAATTTTTCTGATGCTCTATAACTTCCCATTCTTCCTTTGGGTCCATGGAGGAAATAAGATGAAGAACACCAGAGAACAGAAGAACAGTCTGTTCTGTGACTAATAATAATTGTATGATTATGATGTACCACTGCAGATGTTTACCAGGTACTTCTGTGTACATGGCATTGAGGTTCCAAAGATACAGGTCAAGGAAGTGAGAGCAGCACACAGCCTCTTTCCAAAGAGTCCGTGGGGAACTGACTGCTATTTTTTATACCAAGGTGTCTGGATTATGCCTGTTCCAACATCAGAAGCTTCCAAACACAGAACTGTTTAATAAGCTTAGTGATCTCTAAGAAACATTTGCCAGAAAGAAAGCCTGAGGCTCATGATTTCAAAGTGACTCAAACAGAGCTTTTTACTACAAAGGGTCTTTTCAATTAGAATGCTGGAAATCAGACAGTGCTGTAAGATGTAACGAGGGCAGGCAAGTTGGGGCTGCCCATGGCTCAATTTAATTCAGCTCCTTGAAGAAACCTGGGGCGCAGCAGATACCAATTCCTTGCAGTTTCTCCCTTGTTTCCGCTTTGAGTGTCTTTGTATATAGTCTGTTATTCCTTCAAGTCTACTGTGAAGTGGCTATTAGTTTTGCTTTTGTTTCCAAGAGGTAGCCTTTTACTTTTCCCACAACAAGAAAATAAAATTACTAAATATCATAAGGTTGGGCCTGTTTCTAATCATGGGGAGATTAAATGAGGAGATCACCTGACAGTCTCTGGATGTTGGAAACATCAACTAATGACATTTATTACTAACGATCTAGGCCCTCAGGCAATGAAACTAGACAACTCTGATTAAGAGCGAAGCCTGCTGGTTTTTACAGCTATATAAAATAGGAGTTTTTGTGTTAATAGAGCAGGGATAGGGCAGAGGAAAAAATGTACAAATGAATGAACTATAAAAAAGGACTTTTTCCTTCCTTTGTGCTACATGTTTGAAAATTAATTAACAAATATGAAGGCTCAGAAGTAATTTTGAACCAATTTGGGGGACTAGGTCTCTGGAATGGACAAATCTAACAACAAAAAAAGCAGTTACCCACCAAATTCTGTGAACTTGTCCTACACATGCTCCAGAAAAATGTGTCATTGTCTAAAGAGAGCTACATCAAGCACCTGAGACTTAGCAGAGTCCTGGCCAACTTCCCACCTGACTTCAGTAGTGAGTTTAGCCATTAATATAATAATAGTCCTCAGGGGTCTCTCCTGTTAAGTGTTCTTTCTGTTCTCATGAAGTGGCACCAGGGAACTCCTTTACTGCTTCTCTTGGCAGGGTGTTTCTTTACACAGGCACCACCCACTGCTTAAAACACTTCCTTGAGATTATTGTTCAGACTTTATTTAACCATTGTTCGTCCATTTGTCCCTGTCCTGGAGGTTTAATGAATGTAGCTGATTCATATCCCACTTTCATTTTAAAAAGATTTTAATACTTAAATCCACATTGGTTTCAACTATTCACTGATTTTCAACTATTAAGATGTCCACACACAGAGAAAATTTTTGCAGTTGCATTAGAAAATTCCCTTATCTAAAATAATTTGAAGTAGAAATATTGTGGAAAAACATAAAAGCAGATTCCATAAAATTAAAATCACTCATAATCCAAACATTCCCTAGAAATAAATACTTTAATAATTGGTTATGTTTCTAAAGAATCTTTCTAAAAAAAATTGAGTTCACAGAGTATACAGAATTTGTGTACTATTTCTTGCGTTTAGTAGTACCGTATATTGTGAGAATTTTCCCATGATGTTGGAAATATGATTTTTATTGGCAGTCTAATGCTGGGCATGCAGAATGTAGTACTCCAATAGATATTCAAGCTGAAAATAATCAGATCAAACAACCAGTTAGTCCAAAAACAGTTAGCACATGATTAATAGCTAATTGTTAAATTCTGCCTTCTGATTAATATATGAACTGGTTGTATGAATTGATAAATCTTCATTTCTAACCCTCTGACTAAAAGCATTAGTTCAATTAGCTTATCACTTATTAAAATGTTTTCCATATGAAGAACAAGATATATCTTTGGATCATTGTTACAGAAAAAAATAACTCTACCTTTATGTGACTATTTTTTGGAGTGTATTTTATTTGAAAATCTTGAGGGTTTCAAATGGCTAAAATAGCTTTTCTTCTCTTTTGTAAAGATGTAGTAGAGTTCAGCAATCATATCTTTGAATTTATAGCATTCATTTATTCAATAAATATTTATTACCAGAGTCTATGCTAGGTGTTACCAATACTGCAGAAAACCAGATAGAAAAGAGTTTGGCAATCATGGAGCTTAGATTCTAATAAGGGGAGAAAGTAAAGAAATTATGGAAGAGAGAGTAATGTGCTAGACAGCTTTGTGAGAGGGTTGAGACCTCCCTGAGGAGGACATTGACATTGAGACCAAAGAATGACAATGTGAAGAGATGTGGGGAAAGTATTCAGTCAGAAGAAAGAACATATGTAAGGTGCTGAGGCAAAAAGGGCCCCGGTTTCCTCAGGAAACAGAGAAGAGGTCAGTTGCTGGGGACAGTGAATGATGGGATAAGTATTGACATAATGTTGGAGAGTGGATAGAGCCAGGTTTATGCAGTGAATTATAAGTCATAGAAGTATTGAAGTGGGAGATGAGGACACTACAAGATTCTTGTTCCTCTTGGTGCCACAGAAAGACGAGAATTTTCATTTCTCAGGAGGGAAACAAAATATGAGGACTCATCGCTTTACCTAAGAGGAGAAATAGAGTACGTATGACTCAGCCCCATATGCATCCTCATTTTGGCTTAAGGGCTCTCAGGATGGATGTAAGTCCCTCCAGACCCTGTTCTTCATGAGGAGAGCCAGGGCCCAGGACTGCTTTCTAGATGCAGATCTGTAAGTCTGCTCTTTCTGTGAAGCAGTGATTCTTGATATTCATGTCTCTCTGCAAACTCAGACATGCCCTTGAGTGGGTGACCCAAGGTCTAGTGATAAATACATCTGTTTTTGCCATATTATTCACAAGATATAATAACAAACATTTAGTGAGACTTTCCTACTGCTTAAACTCTGAACCCATTTAATCCTCACAACAGTCGTACGAGGTGGGCGTGATTGTTTTTTCTATTTTATAGGTAGAGAAATTAGGTACGAAGAAGTTAAGTAACTAACCCAATGTCAAGTACACAGCTTGGTAAGTAGCAGAGTTGAGATTTGAACGCAGGTTGTCTGGCTCCAATGTTTATGGTCTTAGTCATGTGTTCTTCTACTCTGCTGTATGTTTGCAATACCCATACTGTTGCTGCCTCTTGGCATTCACACCCTTCATCTTGAGTATGAAAGAGGACCTATTACTCATTTCCAAACAATAGGATAAGGTAAAGGGTGGGAAGTCCCTTCTAAGATTGTAATTTCTATCTTGCTAGGAGACTTCATTGACTCTCTCCCTTGCTGGTTTAGATGAAGTAAGCCAGCCATTGAAAAGGCCCACATGGCAAGGAACTGAGAATGGCCTCTGGCCAATATCAGCAAAGGCCTGAAGACTCGGCCTGATAATCAAAAAGAACCGAATCTTGCCAACCAACATTTGAGCTTCAAAGTGGATCCTTTCCTATTTGAGTTTCAGATGAATCCCTTGTCTTGGTCAGCACCTTGAGTTCAGCCTTTCGAGAAGCTCTGAAACAGAGTATCCACTAGCTGTGTCTGGATTCCCCAAATACAGAAACTATGAGATAATAAATATGTGAGTTTTTAGCCACTAAGCTTATAGTAGTTTGCAATACAGAAATAGAGAACTAATACAAATGTAACAGGACATATGTATTGGCTACAGTGCCACTATAATAGGAGCCTACTGGCACCAGTAAGCATTTCCCTACTATCTCCTTTCTCTGGTTCAAGCTGTAATACTCCCACAGACTGGGTCTTCTCTCTGGAGCTAGATGTCCTTTCTAGAACGATGACCTATTCCTCGCCAGAAAAGAAGCCAAAAAGAATGGGCTGCCTTTCTGAAATCATAGGCACCCACAATGGTGTGATACCACCCCTTGATTAAGTACAGTTTCCTTACCTGGCTTTGTCATCTCCTATTCCTCACTGGGCCATATCTCCCATGACTGATCACTGGAAGGAATGATCTATTTTACACTGACTCACGCCACAGCACGTACTCATGAAAAGTGGGAATACATTACTACTGGTCTAATTGCATTGTTCTGCTTAGGGAGATAAAAAAAAGTAGCATAAGAAAATCCATTATTCTAGTAGTCAAGTAGCAAAGGCCAGTATGAAGCCGTTACTCATATCAGAGTCCTTATAGCTTATAAACCAGTTTATATTTATTTTCCCACATTTACTCACTATCTCAGTGAATGCTTATTGAATGAGAAAAATAATTGAAAGAGTCAGTTGATTGATTTATTTTATGCTAGGCATGTCTGGAAACTGACAAGCATCAGAAATGAAAAACAGGAGAGAATGGTAAGGTGAGAGAGAGAAAAACCAAAAATCAGTACTTTTTTTCTTTAACTGAAGACAAAATTGGCCCTAACATTAAAGTGACAGCTAAAGCAACCTGACACTAACTTCACATGCTACTATCTCCTACTCCATCCTTTAACAGGTCTAGTGTCAGAATATCTTCCATAAATGCCATGGCCAAATTTGCGTGTGCACAATTTAAAAAATTATTCCATTTACTAAAAAGATTCCCACTGGTCAATACCATCTGTTTAGTTGGTGACTTGAGATGAAATTCTGTTAATTTAAAAATGTCATAAAGGGGAGCATACTCTTAAATGCATAAACATAATTGCATCCTCAGAATTATACTGCCTTCTCTCATAAGGTTTCGTTGTTGTTGTTGTTGTTGACTTTGGTTTAATATTAATGGGAGACTAGATGAAGAACATAGTCCAGAACATGGTACAGGACAATTCCCAGCTGAAATAAAGCCTTTTATAAAGCTCATAAATCTTTAAAAGAAGAGGAAGTACGATCAATCCGAAATCTTGCCCTCCAAATGACACAAAATATTCATTAGTGTAATATGCTACAAGTAAAGAGGAGAGTTATGATTCTAGATGTTGAGGTCTGCTTAGATATATAAGCTCCAGGTGGCAGCTAGAACTTTGAAATGAAGTACTGAAATTACCTACAGCAGATCACTGAGAAAAGTATATGTGTCAGTATGGTATTATGTGCCTTAAACTCAGCATTTCAAAACCTTCATTTATATAATGATAAGAAAAAAAGTCAGCATTAAAAAGATCCAATCAGCCTAATTATTCTACATTTCATTTATATACTGGATTACTTTTCTCCCCAAATAGACCTGCTTCTTTTTTATTTTTTATCTTTGTGAAATATACCACCACACACCAGAGACCCATGCCAAAAATCTAGAGCCATTCTAGGGTTTTACTTCACATTTAGACATTACGGGCACTCAAAGTCTTATTAATTCAAACTCCTTACAACACGCTGAAGCTACTGCTTCCCCATCACTACTACAGATTGCTTTTCTTTTTTTTAATTTGGGGTATAATTGTTTTACAATGTTGTGTTAGTTCCTACTGTACAGCGAAGTGGAGTTCCCTGTGCTATACAGCAGGTTCTCATTAGTTATCTATCTTATACATATTAGTGTATATATGTCAGTCCCAATCTCCCAATTCACCCCACCCCACTTCCCCCCCTTGGTGTCCATACATTCATTCTGTACATCTGTGTCTCTATTTCTGCCTTGCAAACTGGTTCATCTGTACCATTTTTCTAGATTCCACATACATGGGTTAATGTGAGATATTTGTTTTTCTCTTTCTGACTTACTTCACTCTGTATGACAGTCTCTAGGTCCAACCACATCTCTACAAATGACCCACTTTTGTTCCTTTTTATGGCTGAGTAATATTCCATTATATATATATGTACCACATCTTCTTTATCCATTCGTCCATCTGCTTTTAAATATGGCTTGCCAACATTTCTGAACTGTTCTCCAAAGTTGTCTCCCTACTTCTATCTGTGCTTGCCTCACATTTGTCCTCCACAGTTGAAACCAACATGATATCCCTAAGATCAAGTTCAATCTTATTAACCCCCCCTCCTCTAAAACCGTGCAATGTTCCTCAACACCTTTTGACTAAATTCTCAATCTTTCAAAATGACATACAGAGCTCTGTAGAATGACATATGGGGTCCTTCAGAATTCTACGTCTTCAGCTGTTTTTCCCCTAACGTAACCCACCCTGTGTCATTGCTTTGTCAAACTGCTCATATATTTTCTTTTTCGTCAGACTCCCTCACTCTAGTCTACATCCTACTTGCTTATGCCATGCCTTATATTCTCTTCTATTCCTGCTTGCTCTTCCTGGAAGACCTTCACAGCTCTGACCAGCTAGAGAACATCTGGCCATCTTTCAACATTCAACTCAAGATTTTTCACCTCTATGAAGACTTGCCTAATCCTTCCCCACCTAAATAGAATTGATGACACCTAAGACCTTCATCCACAGTCTACTTTCTTGTATTTTCATAATCTGTAATACTTTTGTGCTCTTATTCATGTGTTGTCATCCCCAATAGGTCATAAGCATCTAAAAAAAAGGGAGAGAATTTATTAGTTTTTGCATCCTGAGCCACTAGAGACAGTGCCTTAAATGTTCATTCAAGGATTAATGTTGAAATAATGAATACATGTTCTGATATGTTATTCCATTTTTATAGTTTTATTATATATTTGATTTTTATTTGATCAAAAAATCATGAGGTGATTATAATATACATAAATGTAGGAATAACCATATTTGATATATTATTCATAGTGATTTTTTTCTTGGATATTACCCCTTTTACTTTGCTTTATTCCCCCATGTCAAGTTGCTAGACCTTTTCCTACTCAATACTTCATGGGAGAGATGAAAGAAGGCAGAAAAGAGAACTGTCCTGCCTATTGTTTTCCAAGAGACTGGTTCCCTCAGTAAATGGAGAAATACTATGTATACAATAAATATTTAAGGGGGTGGATTGAAGAGGGGAATCTTCACACTCACTCAAATAGAAAATTTTTCTTTGGAAGAAAGGAAAGTGAGAGGTGAGACACGATGAAGACAAGATACTGAAATAGATGGTTCCCTCCCAGACAAACATTCTGAGTTTTACTTCCTAAGCAGCACCATGAAAGTGGAGGAAAAAGACAAGCCCTCAGACAGCCTTCCAGGGATTTCTGTGCCTTAGCTTTGCATGGATATAGTAGCATGATTCTTGTACCTATGAATGTGGCATGGAAGTACAGGAAATAGAGGAAGAAGAAACAGAGGAATAGAGATGCCTACAAGGCAACGTATATGTACTGGTAAATGGGTCCAGATAAAACAATGGATCTCACTCAGCCAGGAAGAGGATGCTGAGGATCCACTGAGTCTCTCCAATGCCTTGTCCTATGTAAGATTTCCCAAAATTTAGCACTGCCTTAGAAAAAGAGAAGTGGTTGGTTATATATTAAATTTTTTTCCTGCCATATTGGCAGAAATTTAATTGAGTTATAGAAAATAAGCAAACATAAAACAGAGGTTCCTACATGTTACATAAATTTGAAACTCTATTCCCAGCCAACTAATTTATTTATAGTTGATTCTTTTTCCAGGTATTTAATAACAATACTCTTCATTGATGACTGTATCAGTCACTCAGGTGATTGAGTTAGCCATTCATACATTGTGATTGACAGATTTCCCAATCGGGTGACTTTTGCCAATTAAATATAAACGTATATGCCTCACTGCCTGAAACTGTTAGATTTACTGGTACTCAACTTCAATTAACTCTTGACTTGATTTCAAATTCATCATATTTTAAAGAATTCAGTGTGTGATTTTACAAGAAAATCTTTGGAAAGTTTCACCACCCTCTCTGGCTGACTGAGAATGACTGATGTACACATTTCACAGGGAACTTACTGCTTTATATTTTATATTATAAAAAGATCTGCGTGATTTTCTTGTTTTCTGTCCTACTCTGTAAGCCCCTGAGGGTCTATTTATTTTTTGTGTGTTAAACATTTTTGCATCTCCTATGGAGTATAGTAGACTTATTTAAAGGTGGAGGTGCTCAATAAATATTTATTGAATGAAGGAAAAAAAAGAATAAGTCACAATTATATTCTATGAAGCCAAAGTCACAAATGCCTGTTAGAACCAAAATGCATTAGGATAGAAAGGACACATGCCTATAGACAAGGAAACTATTAATATGAAAATGAATTCTTTCTTAAATAGTATTTCAAATATAGGTATTTTGAATAACAAAATGTCCTCTTGAAAGTGCCCTGTATGCTATGTGTAATATTTAAGGATATTTGTGGGGCTTTTAGGAAGTTACATATTCACTTTGGGAGAATCTTCAATTAGACACTCATGCAGTGAGCTAGATAATCTTCCCTGAGGGACGTTTTCTCTGTGTACATGGGAGTCTGAGTAATGTTCTTTTGGAGATTGTCTTATACAATGAGGTCAGGTACGGCATTTGGTACCAGCTGCAATCTCCACATGGTTTTCTCCCCGAGTTTCAGAAAAGCACATTGAAATAGACACATCTGAACATGATAAATGCAGGGATCACTGTAGCAAAGCCTGTGCTCTGTAGGAAAGGATGCAGACAGTCAGTCAGATGGAGAGTTTAAAAGGGCATCCTGGCCACCTAAGCAATCTGAAAAGCATCAAAAGTGATAAATCTAGTGATATTCCCAGGTCATGTTCCAACTTCACAGTTTGAGTACAACCAAAGTTCAATTTGTGATCCTGTTTCTCTCTTACGCACTATCAAAGTATGGTTTCCTTCTTGACAATACCACTTTTTGTTAACTGGAGTTCCACTTACCCACTCACACCAGATATTGAACTCCACTAGTTCTTTTATTATTTATTGTCAAAAATGAAACTGTATTTATGTTGTATATAATCTAAATGTTCAATATTTTCTTGTTACAATTCTGTCCAATATTTATCACTCACATGTGCATGTGTACCCTGCCAGTCATATATATTGACAGTGTCTGCCTTGCATTATTTCTACCAGATGTCCCAACTAAACCGATGAAACATGACAAATGAAAAATATGGTTTGTTTTGTTCATTAATACCTGACAACAGGTTGCTATATCTTAAAAAATTAGTTTACTGACTCTTTTCATATTTTTTCATTATCTACTCTGTCCTGGGGACTGTGGTAGGCACTAGAAATTAATCTGACTAGTTTCATCTGAAAAGCCCTAAATGGAAAAGTGCTCACTAATGACTCAGAATGAGGATATCATAGTGCTGGTGATGAGGGGCTTCTGAGTTAAGTGGCAGAAATTTAGGGGTACCTGACTGACCACCCCCTCACACTCCCGCCGAAACACAACACAAAATAAAATGTGAAAGTTTTAACAGCACTAGAACTATTTTTTTTTTAATCTGGCAAATATCAATAGAATGTCCCCTAACCAAAGTTCTAACGAAGACTTGAGGCAAAACAGCAAGTGCACGCAAGGAAGAAACACAGTGTATTTGTGTTCACTCACCAGTATTGCAATCACTCATCCCCCCCACCAAAACCCAAACTTTTTTGTGGCTACAGGGAAGTAAGTCACCCCTTTATAATACTGGACCCAGTTTATAGAGCATTCAAAGCTGTTTTAACCCTTCTCCCTGCGCCACACCTCCCTTACAATAATTTTTTCCTACTTCAATTTCTAGAAACGTGTTGTATTTGAAGGAGGAAAAAGATGTTAGTCTGGCAATAGCTGTCAGGGACTTCGCCTTGCTGAGACATAGGAACAATACAATCTGGCCACTGTAGCTTACCATTTATTATCCTGGGAAGAGAAGCTCTATACAGTCTTTTGGATTATTCACAAATAAGTAATTTCTTTACAAAACTAGCTGTTCCTGTCGCTGCTTCTTTTTAAATATTGTAAACACTGAGACAAGATAATACAAAATCTTGAGAGTCAAAATAATACCAGTTGCTGTCTCTTTTTCATCTTGGTGTTTTCTTGATTTTTCAAATTTTCTAAAATATACACATATTATTCTTGCAGTCTTGAAAACCTAAATGCTCTCCAAAATAATGCTGAGAACCAATTTAGACTAGGTCAGTCTTATGTTTTCAACAGATACTAGGACAGCTGGGATCTTGCTCTATTGGATTTCATTCAAAGATGATGTAGAATTTTGTGTTCTACACAGGAATTGCCATATGAGTCAACAGACTTTGTGACCTTGGTCAGACTTTAACTAGATAGGCTGGCAACACCAAGCGCTTGAAATATCTACCTCTGAGGAAACTTAAAGTGAAATAGCAATTAAACCAAACGGTGTACCAGAACACAATAACTATTAGAATAATCCTCAAGAAGCTGAGAGTACATTTTGCAAAATCTTTTTTCTACACAGAACTATAAGGAACAGGATAAATTTTATAACGATATCACGGATATGCTGTGACACATTTAATTTCAAGTTTTAATTCAAGGTTTATATGAAATAGGAAAAAAAACCTGAGGTATTAAGGTGGCTTTTTATGAGGGTCAAGTGGATTTATGTATGACTTATAAGCAACAATAGCAGGGTAAAAAACAATAATGATGAAGACAACAACAATAATAATAAGTGAGAACACTAACACATAACTTTGGATATTTAGTAAAAAAAAAAGACCCCATTTTATTTAAGTTTCAAAATTGTCCCAGTGTATGTTTTTGGCATTATAAATAGTCTGAGAATGCTCAACTTTTCTACTTATTTTTTATTAATTGACATTTCATAATAGATTACATGTAATTGGCAAGATACCCTGCCTCCTTGTCACTTGCTTCAGATGCAGCCTTTTCCTTCTAGGTTGGATAAACTACCTCATTCACAATGAATTTTTTTTTTTTTTTTTTTTTTTTTTTTGCGGTGCTCGGGCCTCTCACTCTTGTGGCCTCTCCCGTTGTGGAGCACAGGCTCCGGACGCGCAGGCTCAGCGACCATGGCTCACGGGCCCAGCCGCTCGGCAGCATGTGGGATCTTCCCGCACCGGGGCACAAACCCGTGTCCCCTGCATCGGCAGGCGGACTCTCAACCACTGCGCCACCAGGGAAGCCCCACGATGAATCCTGAGGTACTCAGTTCTTGGAAATTAAAAACCAGCCCGTACTATGAAAGTGTGGTGAAACAAGGCCTTGTCATGGGGGGCGGGGTGAAGGTTTAAATTCTCTCTGTGTTCAATGGGTCTGTCAATGGATTGCATTTCTTTCGGAACAACAACAAAAAGAGATATAACCAAAGGCTGTATTAATTTGCTCCTGGAGAGTGAATGAAGAAAATCACTGGACTCTGCAGAACCCTATTGTTTTGCACATCTTACTGACACCTGGTGGCTGAATCTTAACAGACTTGACAATAATCAAAGATGAACTGTTTTTGCAATAAAACTTAGTCCAGGATTTGCAACACAGTGACACTGAGGGAGTGATAAACACTAACTCCAGTCTAAGCAGAGTAAGAAATTCAGAGTTGAAGAAAAAGCTTGCAATTTATTCATGTTCAAAGACACTCATGGGTATTCATTTTCAAGTTTTCACACCTGTTTTCAAGAACTCAATTAATCTGCTGTGAGTTTCTATGTGGAGAAAATCTGAGTGTTTGGAGGTTGAAGCAAAATCACCAAGAGGTCTTACTGGTCTTAAATCGATTTGGGCCAATTTTTCTCTACATACAAATGCATTAATAGAAGTACCAACATTAAAAAGAAATCAGTATTCTGTAGTAGGTGTTCATTTTGTGGTCAGGTTATTTTCTTGCTTCAGATAACAAGTGACCAAAAAAATCATACAAATTCACAACTCAGAGAAACTCTACACATTGAATTATTGAGAGACTCAGGCCTTCCCATGGTTATAATTTTAATCCAGTGATTCTCAAACTTTATAGAGTGCTAAAGAATCCTGGTATTCTTATTTTAAAATGCACATCAATAGGACACAACCCTAGAAGATCTTGTTCAGATTCAGTAGAACTCAGGTGGAGATTATGAATATGTCCTTTTATCCTTTTTTTTCATTGAAGTATAGTTGATTTACAATGTTGTGTTAGTTTCAGGTGTACGGCAGAGTGATTCGTGCATATATTTATATTTCAGATTCTTTTCCCTTTATAAGTTATTACAAAATATTTAGTATAATTCCCTGTACTATATTGTAGGCCCTTGTTATCTATTTTATATATAGTAGTGTATATATGTATTTTTACTTTTATCCTATTTTTGGACTTGTTTTTGCAAATCTCATTGGACTCCATCTCCCAGCTATTAATTTCTTCTAGTCCTTCTCTGATTCTCAGTATCCTGATTCCCTCCGTAATCCCCCACTTCCCTATCTGTCTCCCACCTACATACATTTCTACTTCTTCCAATAACATCATCCTGATTTTCCCTTAGTGAACAACTTCTGCACCCTCAGTCATGTTGAGCCAATGTGAAAAGCCTAACCCCTTACCCATTGAAGGTTGGGCGTGTGAGTCAGGCCTGGACAAGGAGGGCATTCCATTTCCTAGATCATTTCCTAGTGAGTGAGTGGTTCAAGGATGAGTAGGTGACCTGGATTTAAAGGAGGCTTTATTATGGGAATTATTGAGAAAGAGGCACTACCTCATTGGAGTCACTTGGCTGGTAGAATATGACCTTGGAGGTGCTGTTGGCAATGTGTCACTTCATATGAAAAATTAAATCACACACAAAAACAGAGCCGGGAGATGATGAAACAGCTTCTTCTGCAGTCATTGTTTGAGCATATGGATACAATGTGTCTGAAGCTAGACAGGCCTCTACCTTTCCTGTTACATGTATCCATAAACTCCCTTTGGTGGTTTCTGTTATTACAATAAAAGATTCTGTACTTGCAGTTTCCTGGCATGTGAGTTACCTTACCTTTAAGCTCCTGTGCTTTTCCTCCTCCACTTTCTGTACTTATTGACCACCTTATACCCAATTTATGATCTAGGTATTTGATCCTCCAAAAGAAAAACTAAATGCTGCCACGGCTGTAATGTCATCACAGCCGTAACCTCCTCATTATATTCAGAATAATGTAAAAAGTCCATGATTTAGCTCCATCCTCAACTCATATTGTTACCAAACTGGGTTCGTGGACTCTTTAGTTAATAAAAACTGATAAGAGGCCAGAGGAGGAATTCAGCCAAGGTTTAACTGGGACTCTTGTTGTAGCACAAGGGAGCGAGAAAAAGTAACAATTGCCCTTGCTGCTTGCCGCTGCCGTGGGGAGTGGGGGGCCCTAGCTGGCAAGCTGCTTCCCTAGAGGAGGTGAGGGTGGGAGCAGATCGGTGGGTTGGGCCAGAGGGGTGGCTTAGGTGGGCTGCCCACCATTATGTGGTGTTGTGTGCAGAGATCATGCGTCCTACCCTGCTTTTGCTCCTGGCACCTCAGAAGAGGCAGTTTGGGTTTGGCCTTTTTGTATCTTATTGTTCATAATTTGTCCAACTACTTAGGCGGGCAGTTATTTTTAGTCCCTTGTAGTTTCTTTGTATTCTGTTGCTTGAGGAGATGTTTGTCCAGGTGCAAGCACTGCAGTGAAGGGTTCCAGATCCTAAGTCCCAGCCTGCCTCAATATCACTGCCCCCATTGCTCAAAAACCCTCCAGCCCACCTGGAAATTTTTCACAAGCTCTTCCTTCATCTAAATTGTTATTGTTATTATTTAATGAGCTATTCATCCTGCCTGAAATGCACATCCTTTTTTTCTCCAGATGCATAACTTCTAGTCACCCTTCAGACTGCAGCTTAAATGCCATTTTGAGCAAGACTGTCTATAACCACCTCCCCTAAAAGTCGTTCTTCCTGTTACTGTATATCATTGCATTCTATTCTTTTCCTTCATTGCATTTTTCACAGATTTCAACTGTGGATTTATCTTTGTTCATTTAATGTCATTCCAAGATAACTAAAACTAGGTGTGCTTTGTTGAATACTAATAATAGGTACTCAAAAAGAGTATGTTGAACATGTTATAGAAGTTCGGTCTCTAGGTTTTTGTTTTTTGTTTTTTTAAATGAGGGTAATCTTATACAACTCAATTAAAAGGAGAGAAGAAACACATTATATTTAAATTAGCTTTTAAACAAAAATAACAAATTACTATTGAAATTTACTGTTTTCTGGCAAGTTAGCCTAAGGCTGGTTAACATATAAATAAACTTTAACCGCAGCATGCTAATCCATACATTTTAACTCTAGCAAAATTGTTAGAGATGATATTAGTCCATTTAGTTATGCAGTTATCAAAATTTTGCTACAAATATCTGTATGGTTAATGTTCTGTGGTTTCGACTATTTGTACATTCTCCATATTCACCCCAAGATTATTCATGCCTGCTTTGGATAATAACCGAGATGACCTATACCAATGCGGACTAGCAGTTGACAGGAGAACTGACTAATGCATTGTTCCTTTCTCTCTCTCAAAGAGATGCTACAAATATTCTCTATTAAAGTCATCCTCATTTTATATTGTATAAAATGATCTCATTCAGGTGTACTCTTTGTTTTCTGTCCTCCAACTTTTGCTCAGTTATATACATTCAGTTATTTGCTTATGTTTTAAAAAATAAATTGTAAGCCAGTAAAAGACTGGAATCACAATATGTTTCTTTAAAATAATTAAATATTTTTCAATAATTAAAATTTTCACTTTAAAGTGAAATTATACATGGACAAAAAAAAAAAAAAGAAAACGAAACAAAAAAACCCAAAACAAGTTCTATTGATTTATAATGTATATGGAGGGTCTAGAACCTCACCTTACTTCCTTCAAGGACAAGAATTCAAGGAAAACTGAAATTTTTCATTACATATTTTATTTTTATGTTTATTATTTGTATCACAAAGTATTTTATTTCACTATTTTTTAATATTACTTCTGTATTTCACTTACATAGAATGTAGGTTAGTTTTTTTAAATTTTTCTTCATTAAGTTTATTCCCTAGTATTAATAGGTCTTGTATGCTAGTCTAGACAGAGTTTTCTACAGGAAACTACATTCCAAATATCAAGCAATTAATTTTTTAGTCTTTTGGAATGCAGACTTTTTAATTTGAGAATCTGGGGAATTTTGAGAACTATGGGTAAATAATACAATCCAATTATAAATAACCATAAAGGAGCTTAAGATAAATCCAAAGATCCAGGGATTAAGGATATATAATGGATTATTAAGGAAAGAGATTTAAATAACGCCAACTTTGTGAGATGTTAATTTATCAACCATGTTCATTTAACTTTAGGAAAATATTTAGTACAATACTGAAAGAGGAGATGTAAGAGTAGGCATGAATGTATTTGAAGATAGGACTTTGCAATAGTTTTCTGAAAGGTGCTCAGAAAAAAAAGCAAAGTTATGTTTCAGTAATGGGTACTAAAATGCAAAACATGATATTGGATATCTATCAGTATAATGATATTATTTTATTTCCTTTTTAATCTTGTTGTTGTAGTAAATTACATTAGAGATTTCCTGACATCAACTAATCTTTGAAGTCATAAGACTGCTTTTGAGGTGTTTTCCCCTTGATACAGTGTTAGGTTTTATTTACTAATACTTTATTTTGAATCTTTACTCATATGTGAAAATGTTCTACTTTTTTTTGCATTATTTGTGTTGCTTTGGTGACAGTGTTTTCCTCAATTTATAAAATTAGTTGGAAGATTTGGAAAATTTTAAATAAGAATTATATCTTCCTTGAAGGGCTGGTGAAATTTACAGTTTTCGTGTTGCACTTAATTGATTTTTAACTGTGTTTCCCCCAACCTGTAACTTCTCTCAGCTTAGAGACCAGGTCCTGCACCTCTGTACATTTAATACTTAGTGTAGACTTTGCCACATAGCAGATATTCTGTGAACTTATGTTCAGTGGATTAACAAAGTAATGCAGTTGGAGAATTCTTTGGATCTGATCAAGCACAAATAATGAAAGGAAAAGTTTTCTTTAAACACGTCTCCAAACTCTGTGTAAATTTTCTCCCAAACAATAAATGATCCCTCCACTTTAAGATAAAATCAACATACAGAAAAGATTTCTCTTATAACAGTATTGTTAGCTGAATGCCATTCCTTCAACTCCTGTGGAATTTTTTTGTTTCTATTTCAGCTAATTTACATGTTTTATTATTCCTATTCTGCAGAATAATTCTCCTGTGTAATTTAGAGAGAAGGGAAGCCTTGTCTATTCAACAGCAAGTTAGCCCACAATACCCTACAGGCAGTCAACCCATGTCAACTCAAGTTCAGTCATCATAGCAATGCAACAAAAATATTAGCCTTCTGAAAATAATGAGGACTTAGGGAACTTAACAGTATTTCATGCCAAAGATTTAACAAAAAGAGGTTATAATGTACCATATTAACAGAAATATTCTGTTCAATGTTCAAATTCTGTGGTTTATTGAACAACTCTTCAATTTGACTTTCATTCATTCTCACAAGTCTTGAATATCACAGAATATTCAAGTCTTGAACATTACAGCCATATAGTAAACATTAAAATGTTAATTTTGTCTTTTAAGAAATGATAGACTTTAAGAGGAAACATTAAGATAGAAAAGACAACCAAATATTGCACATATGAAAGGTGTAAAATTTTTCAAAGGCCTGAAAATTTCTACCTATGTTCTGCTCTTTCAAAAACAAAGGAACTGAAAAAGAGTGGGACTATAATGAATGCACATACTTTCGTTACTCGTATTTTGGGAATTAACCCTCAGTGTTTTTATTTTGCTTCTATTATTAGCAATTGAGATTGTCAGTGTACCCTTAAAAATAAAAACATGAGAAAAGTAATATTCGAAACATCTCCCTGCTATATTCTACTATGCATTTTTTTCTCTCTATTAAATGTACTGAGCTTTTCTTCCTTATAGACTGCTTAAGCTTTTTCATGGAATAGACTATGTCTCTTTTATCTTTATGTCCTTTAATATGCCTGGCATAATGTCACTCATGAAGTAAAACATTCTCTAAATATATTTAAACTTTCTTTTTAAAGATTATCAAAAATATAACAATGTAAAAACAATGAGATTAAGAGAACAAATTAAATGGAAAGTTTAAAAGATATGTTGGAACCTAACAAACCACATAGGAAACACGATTGACTGTGCAAACTTAAAGTAATATATTACTCTCCCTATAATGTAAATGTTCCTCACTGGCTTTGTCACGCAAGGCCATATATCTCATTTGTCATTATCCAGCACCTTTCCCCCAAGCACTTAAATGTTCCTACAGAATTTTTTTCCTGAGCCAGAAGTTCTTGCAATTGGAATTACTAATTAGAAAACCAAAGGTAGTTCAAAGTTTAAGTCTGTATAGTTTTTCTAAATGTAGGAATTTTTCATGAGATGCTAAACTTAAAAAAAATCCTTGAAAAAAAATTATTTTAGAATGACAGGCAGATTTTTACGCAAACAGACACAGATGGAAGTTTCAGAACTTTACAAAACCTTTAAACAGACATTTTCCTCCCAATCTTTTCTTTGTTGATTAAGAGCCATTTTAGAAAGATTGAAGTCAAGGGAATTATTCACATATATACTTAGTACTATTGAAACATTAGGTTGACAGTCTTTCTCACTGTATTTTTCCACATTATAAAGTGCCCCAAGCGTAGTAGTAATTTCCTCCCTTGGAATATATAAATTGCCTTATATAACCTCTGACTATATTGTTGCTGAGTTGGGCTTTAGGATTTTCTCTTGGGGCGTTATAATAAGGTATGCATGCATATTTGTCTTAAAAATCATTGTCCAATCACATAAGTCTCCAATATGACAAATTCCATTATTTTATGGCTCTTTTGTCTAACCCTAACAAAAATTTTAAAGCATCATTTTAGCTTCTTTCTGCACAGAAGTAAATAATTGTTTCAGTAAAACACAATCCTTGTAGGTAAAAGTATCGTGCCAAACGGAATGAACCATGTTTCTGCAAATATTTTTTAAACTCTCTATAGCTTATTTCCAGGGTTGTGTCAGTGAATTTATTGAATGACTATTACATGTCAGGGTAGGGACTGGCAATAAACCAAGTGGTGAATATCTAATTGGGTGTTGAAAGAACTAAGAGACAAATGTTTTGTTGAGGAAGGTAAGAGTAGGAGAGAGAATTAGATGCAGAGGCCCAGGATGTACATTACTACTCAGGATATTCAATTACTCACTACTTTCTCTTACCAGCAGGAATATACTGAGTGAGATTGGAAAATCAAGAGTAGCAAAGTGTTCACTCTTACAGTTACATTGGTTGTCCACAAAGATGCACGCCTACAAAGAAGGAGGGATTGCATTAGTTTGCCTGTAATTCAATCAGTGGTAAAGTACAGGGAAAATTCCCTAAGAAGTGAAAGGAAAAGGAATAGCTTTCAGAATTGAAAATGCTGATTTAAGCGTTTCAATTTTTATTCCTCTACGGATCTGGAGTAATGGTATTCTGTAGAAAATGCCTTAGCTTACCAAAATCAGACACTTAGAACTGAACATACAATTACATATTTGTTTTCTGAACTCCTGGATAAGTGTCAAGAAGGCAGAAACAGCAATTGCCATGTTTATTTCTTCCTCTAAGCCACAGATTCAGAAGGGGCTCAGTAAATACCTGTTGAATAAATAGGTACATTCAAATCCAGTCTAAGAGTTGCATCATTTTTCTATTTGGATTAAGAAAAAGGAGAAGTAAAATATTGATATAAACTGAAAATTAACATTTCAAAAACTGCTTTTTAGCTAGCAAGCTAAATTTCCAGCTGGATCAAAGCTACGTAGTAAAACCAACTTGTCAAAAATAGGTTTAGCAATACAAGTATAGGTAGCACGGTTGTGTGAATGGCATCATTATGATCTTTTCCCTTTTCCTTACTCACATTTAGGAAACTATCAAATTACATTCTGGCATGCACATGATAATGGGAGAATGGGGTGGCCAAAGAACATAGCATTCATTACTGAATTTGAACAGTATGATAAAATCTCATACACGTTAATAAGTCCCAGAGCAGCAAATATCCCAATATTGAAAATGAAACTTTAGTTGTAAAGCATTATCACGCCAGAGAGCTTTGTTAAGATGAGATTTTAAGAATCTTTAAATAGCTGATATTTAAAGAAATAACAGCATATAATTGAGAAATACTTAATTCAGTTATGTGTGTACTCTCCTGACTAATGAATTACTTTTTGAGAGAGAACCATAGTACATTTCGATGATAAAATAAAATTAATTAACTCAGTGCCACAGTACACAGAAATTTCAAACACAAAAAGCACAATGTTACCTGAGCATGAACCAGAAACTCAGTTTTCCAGACATAGACCTAGATGATAACTGTAATTCATGTCATTTTATGACATTTCATGGAACATTTGGTCATTATGACATTTATGATGCAATGAAATAGGCCATAAAGTGCTGTAAATTGTTGGGAACAAAAGATTCATATTTGTGATGGGCATTTTAGGTTCAATCAAGATGTTAGTAGGTGAAATCAAAACTCAGTTTAGAGTTGAATGTTAAAGTTTTAAGTTTAGGTTTTTCCTTTTCCTTCCTCCTTCCCCAAATCTCTTCAGTCATTCTTTTCTCTCTCTCTCTTTTCTATTAAATCAGATAAATAGTACAGAAAAGCTATAAGTTGAAAAAAGATTTTTTTCATATTTTCTATGTTAGTATTTCTAGAAAGTGAAAAAATTCTATGTGTTAGCATATATGAATGAGAATAGCAAATCTAGAAATTGCAAAATACATGATTGTTGGTTCATTTGTTTATATCTCATGCTTGGGGAAAATGTGGAACATGAAGAATTTCTAAGAGTAAATGACTGTTTTTCCTATATCTGGTAACATTATTTCTTGAAAACTTTTTTTAGCACTTACTGTAAAAGTTTTTAAAATGTCAGGATTGACCTTGTTGAATTATGCATGAAATTAATACAAATTATTTTCTGAGAAATAGATTTTAAATGCATATATATTCATTTTAGGAAAAGAGAGACAAATGTATGCCAGAGAACATTTTACTAACAAAGTTTGTCTATTCTTTTAGATCTTGTTACTTCTTTTTTAGTTAGTATTTAGACTGTCACAAGAGTAGCATTTGAATATTAAAGTTTGATATGTTCCAAAAATGTAGTCAGCTCAATGTTCAATGAACTGTATAAGTATGCAGCTGCAATAATATATGAAGACAAGTAAGAGTATTGCTATTAATACCAAGAATACAACATTCCAGACTTGCAATTTTGTGGTTGGTCCACAAATAAAAGGTTAATTCCCTCACCAAATACATATAAACTACTCTGCTATCCAATTATTATCTAATTTTCTAACTTACCTTTTACCATTGTGGTGAGAGTTATTTGAAATACTTTGAGTAGTAAAAAGAAAAACGTATAGAAATGTTCTTTCTAAAAACAATTTTCCAATGTTATTTTGTATGATGTACAGTAGAAGAATATAGTGGTTCATAAACTCAGGAACTTGAAAATACTATTTTTTTAAAAAAGTTATTATAATAGTAGAATTACTCTTATTGCTCAATGTATTTGAGTGTTTAACTTCTGTCACTTAGCAAAATGCATTTGAGATCTATCCATATTATTGCATGAATCAGTATTTTATTCCTTTTATTGCCAAGTAAAATTCCATTGTATTGATGTATCAAAGTTTATTCAACAATTGAAATGCAAATGTTTGATTTCAGTTTTTGGTGATTAACATAAGGCTGATATCCATTCAGAAACAGATTTTTGTATAATTATACATTTTCATTTCTCTAGGCCAAACACCTAGAAGGAGGATCATTGGATCATATGTCAAGTATATATTTAACTTTACAAGAAGCTGCGAAACTGTTTTCCAAAGCAGTTGTACAATATCATTTTACATTTCTACCAGCAAAATGTGAGAGTTCCAGTTGCTTCACATCCTCACCAGCACTTGGTATCGTAAGTGTTTTTTGTTTGTTTTTCATTTTAGCAATGTTAATAAGTATATGCCTGTATCTCATGTGGCCTTAAGTTACATTTCTCTAATAATTAATTTTGTTGAGTATCTTTTCCTATGCTTTCGCGTCATCAAAATATCTTCTTTGGTGCAGAACCAGATCCTTTTCTCATTTTTCATATTGGGTTTTCTTTCATTGTTTGACTTTTAGGAAATTTTATGCATTCTAGGTACAAATCCTTTGTCAGAAATGTGATTTATCAGTATTTTCTCTAGCTCTGTGGTTGATCTCTTCATTCTGTCAACAGTTCTTTCACAGAACAAAAGTTTTTAATTTTGATAAAGTCTAATTTAGCAATTTTTCTTTTATATATCATGTTCCTGGTGCCTTATGTAAAAACTCTGACTAATCCAAGTCTTCAAATCAGGTAATGTGAGTATTCCAAATTTGTTCTGAAGGGGAAAGAACATGGAGGATCACATTCAATCTTCTATGGGTAACTCTCGAAGTAGCACACTTTATATCATTGTCAAAATTCAGTCACTTGGCCACACCTAACTGCAAGGTATGCTAGTAAATGTAGGTTAGCTCTGTGCAAGGGAGGAAGAAGAAACAAGTTTGGTAAACAGCCAGCCAGGTCCTGCAACAGAGATTAATAAGTATTTTATTTTGAGCAGCAAGCATAAACTAATTTTACTTTAACTATATCTTTCTAAGCTCATCTTTCATTTTCCTTGGGAAAACTTTACTAAACAGCAGTATTTTCCTAAGTCTTATAATTTCTATTTCTTCTGCTCAAAAATCTTACTGATTGCTCATAGATTGTCTCAGATGCCACCTACTAAATGAGATATTTCTGGATTCTTAATGATATGTATGATCTCTCCTTTCTCTGGATTTTCACAATACTTTATTTATATTAATAGTGTTGTGTTTATAAATTTTATTTTCTTCATAATTTTTTTTTATTTTATTTTATTTTTTTTGCGGTACGCGGGCCTCTCACTGTTGTGGGCTCTCCCGTTGTGGAGCACAGGCTCCGGATGCACAGGCTCAGCGGCCATGGCTCACGGGCCCAGCCGCTCCGTGGCATGTGGGATCTTCCCGGACCAAGGCACGAACCCGTGTCCCCTGCATCGGCAGGCGGACGCTCAACCACTGCGCCACCAGGGAAGCCCTCTTCATAATTATTGATATACTCTCAGTACTTCTACTAGGTTTATAATCCTTGAAGAGAATGACTATAGCTTGTAAATATGTTCTATTCATTCCTATATTCCTAACGCAAGAACTCAGTAAACATGTGCTTTACTGTTGATGGTTCAGCCAAATGGCCCTAACATTCTTAGTGAATTAAATTGAAGTCATCATAAGGCCAAAGCTCAAATGAAAGAGTATAAGAATTCATACGGCATTTTGTCACTGTGAAATGCTTCTATAATGCTTCTATCTTGTTCTATAAGGAACAAGAAGAAAAGAGCAAAATAAGATTGACAACCCTGAGCCTAAGGTGATTTGAAATATTCTTTGGCCTACATAAGTCAAATGAATGTCAGACTAATAATATAGAGAGAAGCATTTTCTGGCTGCAAACCTCATTAATTAAATTAAGAAGTGCAATTCCATTAGTTAATTTAGTCTACAATATTTTAAGAGAACCACTGGGCATTCTCAGCATTTTCTATCTCATTTCTGTTGTAGACGGTCCCTCTCTACTTTGATTTTCTCCTGGTGCCATTATAGGCCATGAATTTTATTTCTATTATAGGCAGATATGGTATTTAAATAATTTTAGAAATAGCCAATACAAGTATATCTGTTTCATCAATATTACATTTATTCTTTTCTTTTTAAAAAAATTAGTATATTTGTTAATATGTATTGTGAGATAATAGAAAAAAAAAAAAAATATATATATATATATATTAGCCTCTGCCCCCAGTTCCTGACACAGGTCTCTTGAAACCCTTGTAATTTCCTAGGTGATAGGAGTGTCTTTTGTTCTAATGAGGCAATTCTGGATGGGCTCCTGGATGAGAGCTGGTCACCAGAAAGACCAAGCCATGATTAGAAGCTCCCCACTCCACATTCTCCTGAGAGGGCACAAGGGCTGGAAATAGAATTAATGGTTGATCATGCCTACATGAGGAAGCCTCCATAAAATCTTAAAAGTATGTGTTAAGAGAGCTTCCAGGTTGGTGAACATACAAGAGGGTGACACACCACAACTCCACAGGGACAGAGAAGCTCCTGCACCCAGAACCCTCCCAGACTTTACCCTATACATCTCTTCATCTCACTGTTTATCTGAATCATTTATCTTATCCTTTAATATACTGGTTAACATAAGTGTTTTCCTGAGTTCTGTGAGCCACTCTAGCAAGTTAATCAAACCTCAGGAGGAGGTCATTGGAACCTCCAATCTATAGCTGGTTTGTCAGAAGTATAGGTGATAAGCTGAGCTTGAGGGTGGGAGCAGTCTTGTGGGACTGAGCCTTAACCTGTGGGATCTGTCACTATCTCCAGGTAGATAGTGTTAAAATTGAGTTAAATTGTAGGACACCCAGCTTGTGTCATGGAAACTTGCTTCAGGTTGTGAGGAAAAACCCACACACAGTTGGTGACCAGAGGTGTCAAAAGTGAAGTGTTTTTGTGAATAGTAAAGAGGCTCACAGAGAAGAAAAACATAGTAACGAAGAACTGGGTTTTTCCCTACACAGGAAGGAAATAAGGACATTTGTATCTCTCTAAATGTTATCATTGTTGAACAATAACCAGTGTCAAGGCTGCAAAGAACTTTATTTGGATTCTTAGGAATTGCAATTCCAGAGACACAGATTTGGGTAAAACCGAAAGAGTGTTCTGGGGAAGAGAAAGAGTCAGGGGATTATAAAGATAAAAGTCACACAATTGTTAAAGTTGTTTAGCAAGAATTGTGGCTGACTGTGATGCAGGAAAGTAAATATTTGTCCTTAAGGAATAGGCTGTCACGAGTTATTTTAGGGTAAGTGGCCAATAAGTATCTTAAGTTTCTGGCAGATGGTCTGTATGCCTGGTTAAGACAATAAGTGGTCAAAGGTTTAAATTCCATCTGGGCTGAGACATACTTAAGTCACACTTCCTCAGTGGCCTCCCAGCTCCATTTTACAGAGCATTCCTAACAATACCTACTCCATTATGATTTTCTTTTCACATCACCCAGCTTCTAAAACCAGAAATCTAAAGTCATTCTCCTTTCTGTATCACTCAAGTTTTAAATTAGTCAACAAGTCCAGGTGATTGTATCTCCTAGAGATTTGTCATTCTCTCTACCGAAACATCACTGCTCCAGTCGGATCTTTGTTACCTAGGTTACTACAGTAGCTTCATAACATGGCTTTTCTCCCTCTAATCAGTTAGTGACGCTGCACTCATTGTTAGTGAATGTCATCACCTCATTCTCCTTACAATTTCTTCAGAACCTGGCCATTGCCTTGAGGGTAAAATTCCAATTTTTTAGTAAGGATGTCCTTCAGAATTTTCCCTGGGCCTAATTAACCATGGAGGTATTTGTTTGTTTTTAACTTGGATCTACAGATAATTTCAGAAAAGCAACAAATGTTATATTTATGCTCAATTTTCTTCTGAGAACACCATAATTGTTTTTCATCAACTGTTTAAATTGGTTCGTGGCCTTCCCCAAATTTAAGGTCTGCTGTTCTACAATTTCATTTCCCACTTGCCTCCATAGTTTTATAACTTAACATATTTTCCCATATTGTTAAGCTTCTAGGTATGCCTTTCCCTTAACCCTTTATTTTATTTTTTTTAATTTTTATTATTTTTTTTGCTGTACACGGGCCTCTCACTGCTGTGGCCTCTCCCGTTGCGGAACACAGGCTCTGGACGCTCAGGCTCAGCGGCCATGGCCCACGGGCCCAGCCGCTCCGTGGCACGTGGGATCCTCCCGGACTGGGACATGAACCCACGTCCCCTGCATCAGCAGGTGGACTCCTAACCACTGCACCACCAGGGAAGCCCAACCCTTTATTTTAAACACACTTCCTCTATGTTAACAAACAAACAGAGCTATAGAAAAATGACTTCCTAACTACTATAAGATCTTCAACATGCATTTCAGGCACATATTGCTTCTTTTCAACTCTTCTCACCACTACAAAAGATTTAACAACTCCTCCTCTGAGCTACTATTGTATTTTTTATACACCATATGGTAGACTGTAAAGTAGCTCCCAATGATGCCTGAGTTCTAGTATGCATGCCTGTATGTAATCCCTTCCCTTTGAATGTGACCTGAATTACTTCTAATGAATAGTACATATGCATAGGGATGAAATGTCACACCCAAGTTTAGGTTACAAAAAGACTCTAGCTTCCATCTTGTTGGACCTCTCTTGCTCTCTCAGTTGCTCACTCTAATGAAGAAAGTGGCCATGTTGTGGGATACTCCATGGAGAGGCTCAGGTGGCAAAGAACTAAGGCAAGCCTCTGGCCAACACCTCAATTCCCTCTGTCCAAAAACAGGAGAGGAACTGAATCCTGCTAATGACCACATGAGGGAGTCTGGAGGTGGTTTCACCTCCAGTAGAGCCTTGAGATGACTGTGTTTCCAGCTGATGCTTGATTGCATGTGAGGGACCAGCATTAGAGGACTCAACAAAGCCATTTCCAGATTCCTGACCCATAGAATCTTTGAGATAATAAATATTGCTTTAAGCCACTAAGTTTTGAGGTAATTTACTACTCAACAATAGATCATTAATACACACCATTTCTATTTTATTTGCTTGTCAAGGGGAATGTGGATTAAAGGAAAGAAGTTTTGGAACTAAATTAGACAGTTCAAATTCTACTTCTACCATACTATTAACAGAATGCATTTAGACAAGTTACAATATATTTTCTTATTGATTAAATTTGATACATATGTTGCATGGTTATTGTGAGATCTTTACCCCAATAATAGATGCTCAATATTATTGTTATTATATTATTTGTCTATAGGAGTGACTGTTCTGCTTATGTATATGATTCTTAAAGACAGGGAAGATGTCTTCATCCTTTTGTATAATAGCATTTGTCACATAGTATTCAATAATAAATGTTTAATTTAAAGTAATTAAGTAGTAGAAAATATGTATTATACTTAACCTTCTCTTAAAAGAATTATTAAGAAATATAGGGTGCTTTACAGTCTTACTTATTTAATGGGCATTGAAGAAGCAAAACTTGGACTCTATTTCTTTATACAAAAATTTAACATTTTTATTTTACAAAGCAGCTATTTTTCCTTCATCTTCAAGCAACCATACTTTCTATGCTGGTTTTAATGTCAAAATATGTTCATTGTTAATTTCTTAATGTAACTCCAATAAGTAGTGAAAACAAAACCTTCAAAGTGAGTTCATGAAAGTAAAGCCAAAGTATCACTGATGAAATGAAACTCTGTTATTTTTTTTAATCCTTCTCTCCCTTAGAGTTCACCACTTGTTCAAATAAAATAAACAATATTGTGGAGCACACTAGTTTGTAATTCCCCAATAATAAATTTTTTATTGTTTCTGAATTTAAGGCAGATTTTCACATAAAAGCTCTGAATATTTTTGGACTACTTAACTACCTCCTTTCCATATCTTATCTCGTCACATTTTAAAGGCAGAACTCTCACCCCCACCTGTGTTTATTCTTGAGTAACAAATCTTCTCCATGCAGATACACTTTGTCACAACCTCCTTTAGATTTTAAGTATTCTGTGAGCAAGTCATATTCACCTGCATTTTGCTCTAGATTCTAACTCCTATAGACTAATCAGGAAATCACTGAAGAGTTCTCTGATATGAACATTTACTTCCTCAATACTGAATCATTTATGTCATCATAAAAACATGGTGCTATATTTCTCTTCCTTAAAAGATGGCTCTCAACCACATTATACTGTCCTCTCCAACTACCATTTCATTGATTGCCTCCCTTTTACCATGATACACATCAAAAGAGCTTTCTATATTAATTTCCTCCAGTCTGTTTCCTCTAATTTTCTCTTGTAAAACATTTCAATAAGATGTTCACCCTAAATCTCCACAGAAATGACTTGCTCCAAAACCAATGACCTTTATGGTGCTAATCCAATACTCAATCCTCAACCCTAGTTTTATTTGAAGTATCACAGTCAGTTAAAAATTGGACATGGTAGATCAAACTCCGTGCCTGCTTCTTCCTCCCTGAGATATTTTCTTCATTTGAATTTCTGGATTCAACCATCTCCCAGTATCTGTCCCATATCATTAACTGCCCCATCCCAATCTACGTTTTGCTTCCCTCTCATCTTCCAAATATATTAATCTAGGACTTTCCCAGAGCTCAAACTTTTGTCGTCATTTCCTATGTATCTATAATTCTCAATAGAAATATGTGCTACAAATATGAGCTGCAAAAAAACAGGTGAAATTAATCTTAGTAATATATTTACTTGAATGGCTCTAGATATTACTTTAATATTTAAGAATATATAAATGTTAGTAAACTATTTTACATTCTTTTTGGCATACTCAGTCTTTGAAATTTGGTGTATTTTTCACACTTAACAGCACTCTCAATTGAGGATAGCTGTATTTCAGGTGCCCAATAGACACATTTGGCTGTGGCTATCATATTAGACAGTACAGGTTTATATCTCCACTCCCTTGATGTTTCCCTACTGTTTCATGTTGTTAAATAACATCTATATGGTGATGACTCCCAATTTATATTACAAAGCCAGATCTCCTCTCTGAAATTTATACATTTAAGCACAACTACCTACTTGATGTTTCCACTTGAATGCCTACTACTTGTCTCAGACTTAACACATCCAAAATCAAACTCCTGATCTTCTCCACAGACACACAGAAAACCTCACCTTCCATTCTTCTCCATCTCAGTTAATAGCAAATGCTATGATTCCAATCCTAGAGTCCAAAAAACTTGAGTCATTCTTGATTTGATTTTGCTTTCACAGTCCACGTTCAATCTCATTGGCTTTACCATCAAAATATTTCCAGAATCTGAGCATTTCTCAGCAACTCAAGATCAAACACTATCATTTCTTGCTTGTGTTAATGCTCTAACTTCCTAACTAATCTCCCTGTCTCTCCCTTGCCTATTTTCCAACATAATAACCAGGGTGATCCTGTTTAAATTTTTTTTTTTTTTTTTTTGCGGTACGCGGGCCTCTCACTGTTGTGGCCTCTCCTGTTGCAGAGCACAGGCTCTGGAGGCGCAGGCTCAGTGGCCATGGCTCACGGGCCCAGCCGCTCCGTGGCATATGGGATCTTCCCGGACCGGGACACGAACCTGTGTCCCCTGCATCGGCAGGCGGACTCTCAACCACTGCGCCACCAGGGAAGCCCTCCTGTTTAAATTTATCAGGCAATCTCATTCTGCTACTCAAAACCTTGCAATGATATACTATGTCACTCATGCAAAAATGACTTAGACCAAGATATCCATTACTTCTTAAATTGCCTGTTGCTCTTTCCCTTGCTTTTTCAAATTCAGGCATATGAGCACCTTGTTGCACTAATACAGCAAAAATACAATTTTCTGTTTGCTTTGCCTAGAAAGTTCATTTCCCATATACTCATGTTGCTGGCTTTCTCCTTTAAGTCTTTACCCATATGCCTTCTCTGATTACCTGTTTAAAAATTGCTACCCCTCCCACTAGCTTTTTCTGTCCTCCTCCTTTGCTTTATTTTTTTCCATAAAACTCCTCTCTGTCTAGCTTACTGTATATATTTCCTTAATTATTTTTTATTATCTATATTTTCTACTAGATTGAAAGCTCCATGAGCATATTTATGTCTGTCTTGTGTACCACTAGATACCCATCACTGAAAAGAATTCCTAGTATATACCAAGGTACCCAGAAAATATCTGTTAAATAAATGTATGAATTAATTAATTAGGAGTAGAAAAAAAGACCTCTTTCATTATCTTAGTATTTTCAGAACAACTAAGTAATTGGAATAACAGTTAATGCTAGTTACTGCTTCTCACTGCCAAACCTATTACCATTATATAATATCTGCATGTAACTGACATCCATAATTATGAACAGGTGATAATTACATACCAAAGGGAAATGATATCACTCAATCAATCCTTCTGTCTCTTTTGTATAGACTGAAAAATAGCTTTGAAACGTGGGCCTTGATTTATACAGCAAAAGTTAATTACTCTATCAAGAGTTATCAATGTGTATCTATTAAGTACTATCTCTAATAGAAGTTAGAGTCACATAGCTCCTCATACTGCATTTACTGATGCCTGGAGTATAAAGGAATTTGTATGTGTCCCAAAGGCCCTTTGAATTTTTTTCCCATTTTCCTTATTTTCATTTTCATATGAGTTCTACTAATTTATTCTGGTCCTGAACAAAGTTCCTTTTGGTTCTTGTACTCACACTGTATTCTAGAAGCTATGGAAATATATAGAGCATGTGTAATTACAGAGTGAAACTACCAAGTATAATTTGGGGGAAAACTGCACTGATTTTATCTAATACACTGTGGGTTTCTGAGTTCCCTCCTGAGCCTAACATGATTAAAAAAATAAGTCTTCTGGTTCTTCTATGTTGTATTTGAGATTGAGAGGTAATATGGTATAGGGAATAAGAGCATAGACTCTGCAGATAACATGCCTGGATTCAAGTCCTGACTCTTGCCCTTATTAGATGTGTGACTTAGCACAAGTTACATAACCTCTCAGTGTCTCATTTTCCTCATACACAAAATAATACTAGTAATATCTTCTATATAGCTTTGTGATATAATGTGATAATTACATTAATACATGCAAATTACTTGGAATATTGTCTACAGTATGTATAATACCTGTTCACTAGATGCTAGCTATTATGAAAACTGTAAATATTTTTTACATAAAGGAAGCAGTATATACATACAATCTGCTGAAAAAACTAGAATATTCTCCGGGATCTAGTCAATAAATTGACATAATCCAGGCTATAAAAGGAAAGGAAAATTTTAAAATATATTATGAGATTTTTCTCTTATTAAGGAACTCTTTTGGAGTAGCACTGACAGTATTATGCACTAGGGCACACAAATTAGATTCAAATTCCCTACTATACAAATTAAATAGTATTCATCCATTTATTTAATCATGCAATTTATGCTTAAACAATTGTTTACTGAGGGACTACCATGCCAGCTTCTAGAGAGATAATAACCAAAATATGGATCCTACATACAATGTGTTTATAGTCCCAGAAGACATAGATAAATTAAAAAATAAACACTTTAAAAAGCAAATACTAGGGACTTCCCTCATGGTGCAGTGGTTAAGAATATGCCTGCCAAGGCAGGGGACACAGGTTTGATCCCTGGTCCAGGAAGATCCCGTATGCCATGGGGCAACTAACCCATGCGCCACAACTACTGAGCTTGCACTATAGAGCCTGTGAGCCACAACTACTGAGCCCACATGCTGCAACTACGAAGCCCATGCGACTAGAGCCCATGCTCCACAACAAGAGAAGCCACTGCAATGAGAAGTCCGTGCACCACAATAAAGATTAGCCCCCCCTCACCACAACTAGAGAAAGCCTGCGTGCAGCAACAAAGACCCAACGCAGCCAAAAATTAAGCAAATACTAAAATTGAAATAAATATAGGATCTTCCTCGCCAAACAAAAATGTAGGGACCCAGCCCACCCAACAGTAAGCTGGCAGCAGCCCCATGCCCCTCTGGGCCATGTAACCAATCACACAAGAAGCCTATTCCACCCTCCAGCAGACCTGAGAGAGCCACTACATAAGGCATGGCCTCAAAAAAAAAAAAAAAAAAACAGGCTGAGGGCCAGCCCCACCTACCATCATGCTGACAGTAGTCAGCCCTGCCACACCAGAAGAACCCATGCAGTGGGCACCCCTACCCTAGAGCATATAGCTCTGGTGACCAAAGGGGAATGCATTGCTAGGCCGCATAAGATGTATCTTACATAGGACCTTTTATCCAAGATCAGGATACATAACTAACCTACATAACACATAGAAATAAACATAGAAAATTGGGAGAAAATAAGGAGACAGAGCAACATGTTACAAAGAAGTAACAAGACATAACCTCAGAAAAAGAAATAAACAAAATGGAAATAAGCAGTTTCCCTTACAGAGTTCAAGATAATAATCATAAAGATGCTCAAAGAACTTGGGAGAAAAATGGATGAACACAATGAGAATTTCAATAGAGTCAGAAAATATAAAAGGGAACCAAACAGTGAAGACTACAATAACAGAAATACTAGAAGGAATCAACAGTAGATTAGATGATGCAGAGGAACAGATCAGCGATCTGGAAGACAGAGTAGTGGAAATGAACCAAGCTAAACAGGAAAAAAGAATTTTAAAAATGAGGGCAGTTCTCATAATGGCATTCACATTCTAAGGGTCTCAGAAGGAGAATAGAGAGAGAAAGAAGCAGAGAATTTATTTGAAAAAATAATAGCTTGAAAGTTTCCCAACTTGGGGAAGGAAATAGACATCTAGATCCAGGAAGCACAAGAGTCCTAAACAAGATGAACCCAAAGAGGTCCACAACAAGACACATTATAATTAAGAAGGTAAAAATTAAAAATAAAGAATCTTAAAAACAGCAAGAGAAAGCTGGTTACATACAAGGGAATTCCCATAAGATTATAAGCTGACTTTTCAGCAGAAACTTTGCAGGCCAGAAGGGAGAGGCATGAAATATTCAAAGTGATAAAAGGAAAAAACCTACAACCAAAAATTCTCTTACTGACAGGTTATCATTCAGACTTGAACGAGAGGTAGAGTTTTACAGACAAGTGAGAGCTAAAAGAGTTCCGCACCACTAAACCAGTTTAATAAGAAATGTTAAAGGGACTTCTCTAAGAGGAGAGAGAAGGCTACAGCTAGAAATATGAAAATTATGACAAAAAAACTTCAGTGGTAAAGGCAAACATGCAGTAAATATAGTTGATCAACCACTTATAAAGCTAATAGAAAAGACAAAAGTAGTAAAATAGTCTGTATCCACAATAAGTAGTTAAAGAATACACAGAACAAAAAAGATGTAAAATATGACTTAAAAAACATTAAAGTGGGGAGTAAAAGTGTAAAGATTGTTAGAATGCTTTAAAACTTAAGAGATCATCAACTTAAAATAATGATAGGTAGGTTGATTGATAAATAGATAGATATAAACCTCATGGTAACCACAAAACAAAATTCTGCAATAGATACACACAAACATAACACTAAAGACAGTAAACAAATCACAAGGAAAGAGAACAAAAGAAGAAGACAGGAAAAAAAAAAAAGGCCTACAAAAATAAGCAGAAAACAATCAACAAAATGGCAACAAGCTTATATCTATCACAATTACTTTAAATGGAAATGGACTAAATGCTTCAGTGACAAGACATACATTAGCTGAATGGATAATAAAACAAAACCAATATATATGCTGCCTACAAAAGACTCATTTCAGATCTAAAGACACACACAGACTGAAAGTGAAAGGATGAAAAAAATGTATTTAATGCAAATAGAAACAAAGAAAGCTGGGATAGCAATACTTATGTCAGACAAAATAGATGTTAAAACAAAGACTATAACAAAAGACAAAGAAGGACATTACATGATGATAAAGGGAGCAATCCAATAAGAATGTATAACAATTTTAAATATATATGCACTCAACATGCATAAATACATAAACCAAAAGTTAACAAACATAAAAGGAAAATTGACAGTAATACAATAATAGTAGGAGACTCTAACAATCTATTTAAATCAATGGACAGATCATCTAGACAGAAAATCAATAAGGAAACACTGGTCTTAAATGACACATTGGACTAGGTGAACTTAATAGATGTGCATAGAACATTCCATCCAAAGGCAGAATACACATTCTTTTCAAATTCAAATTGGACATTCTCCAGGATAGATCACATGCTAGGTTACAAAACAAGACTTAATAAATTTAAAAAGATTGAGATGATATCAAACATCTTTTCCAACCACAACACTATAAAACTAGAAAAAACTACAAGAGAAAAAACTGCAAAAAGCACAAACATGTGGAGGCTACATGGTATGCTACTAAACATAGAAAGAAAGAAATCAAAAAGGAAATCAAAAACTAACTGAAAACAAATGAAAATGGAAACACAATGACCCAAAACTTGTGGGATATAGAAAATGCAGTTCAAAGAGGGAAGTTTATAGTGATACAAACCTATATGAGGAAACAAGAAAAAATCTCAAATAAACAACCTAACCTTACACCTAAAAGAAATAAAAAACAAGCAAGTTAGAGGGAAAGAAACAAAAAAGATCAAAGTGGAAATAAATGAAGTAGAGATTTTAAAAACAATGGAAGAGATCAATGATACTAAGAGCTGGTCCTTTGAAAAGATAAACAAAATTAATAAGTGTTTAGGCAGACTCATCAAGAAAAAAAGAGAGGGCCCAAATTAATAAAATAAAAAATGCTAAAGGAGAAATTACAACTGACACCACAGAAATACAAAAGATCATAAGAGGTTATTATGAACAATTACACACCAATAAGATGGACAACCTAGAAGAAATGAATAAATTCCCAGTGGTAAAATCTCGCAAGACTGAATCAGGAAGAAATACAAAATATGAACACACCAATTACTAGTAATGAAATTGAATCTGTGATTTTAAAAAGAAAAACTCCCAACAAACAAAAGTCCAGGACCAGATGGCCTCACAGGTTAATTCTATCAAGCATTAGAGGATAGTTAATGCCTATAGTTCTCAAATTATTCCAAAGAAATTGAAGAGAAAGGAATGCTTCCAAACTCATTCAACAAGGCCAGCATTACCCTGATTCCAAAACCAGACAAGAACATCACAAAAGAAGAAAATTACAGGTCAATACTACTGAAAAACCTAGATGTAAATATCCTCAAAAAATACTAGCAAACTAAATTCGACAATACATTAAAAGGATCATTGCTCATGATCAAGTGGGATTTATCCCAGGGATGCAGTGGTGGTTCAATATCTACAAATCAACCAATGTGATGTACCACATTAACAAACTGAAGCATTAAGATGATATGATAGATAATCTCAATAGATATAGAACAAACTACTGACAAAATTTAATATTGATTTATGATAAAAGTTCTCAAGAAGATGGGTAAAGAGGGACATATCTCAACATAATAAAGTTGCAGGATATGAAATTCATGTACAGAAATCTGTTGTGTTTATATACACTAATAATGAGCTATCAGAAAGAGTAATTAAGAAATTAACCCCATTCACAGTTGCATCAAAAAGAATGAAATACCTGCGAATAAATCTAAGGAAGATAAAAGACCTGTTCCTCTTCTTTCTTTTTTGCATGGTAAAATTCTTACTCTTGTTTCACATCTCAACCCAATCTTCACTTACTCAGGCTATCTTTTCTGATATCCCTAAGTTAAATTGTGTTATTTTAGTGCAATGTCCCTAACATTCATACCACTCATCACACTTGTAACATTTTTTATACTTGCATGATTATGGAACTAACACTTGTGATTTGTGTCCAACACCAGAATTTTAGCTCCATTAGGGATGGAATTACATCTATTCTTTCTCTCTGTGGTTAACCCAGTTCCTAGCACAGTGCCTGGTATCCTATTGGTATTCAGCATTTTTAAAATGGATAGATGAAAAAACTTGGTGTTTGAAGGAGGAGGAAAGGTCAAATATGTTAAGTTTTATGATTTGGCAGAAGGATGGTTGTCAGTATAATTAAGTATATCAGGGAATAGATAGGTTTGGTGTTAAAGACAAGGGGATAATCATGCAACACATTGTAGCTGATATACCTGTATACACCTACTATGGACTAAAATGTGTCCTTAATCCCCAAAGTGTTGGTATTTGGAGGTTAGACTTCGTTGAAGTAATTAGACTTAGATTAGGTCATGAGGGTGGGACCCTCATGTTGGGATTTTTAGTGCTCTTTTAGGAGACACCAGAGAATTCATTCTCTGTCTTTGTCCCCACCGTGTGAGGACAAAGCAAGTAGGCAGCCAGCTGCAAGCCAGAGAGTCCTCACTAGAACCTAACCATGCTGGCACCCTGATCTTGGACTCTCCAGCCTCCAGAACTGTGAGAAATGTATTTCTGTTGTTTAAGCCACTCAGCCTATGGTATTTTGCTATGGCAATCTGAGCTGACCAATAAAACATTCAAGTGAAGTTATCTAGTAAGCAATTTGATATGTAGACCTGATGCCTAGAAGAAAGAAATAATTGGATATTTTAAATAAATGTATATCTTCAATATATAAATTATAATCAAAACCATGGAAATGAATAATATTGCCTTGCTAATATGTATATAGAATGAGATAAAAATAGGTTTAAACAGAACCTTGTTTCACCAATATATCAATATTAAGAGGAAGCAAAAATGAAAAGAGGTCCTGCAAAGAGGACTAAGAAAGAGAGGCTAGAGAAGAAAAGAGCTGTGAAAGCCAAGGGCATTTCTAAGAGGAAGCTCTCGTCAGTGTCAACTACTGATAGAAATAGTCACAGAAAGCCTAAAACCTGTAATTTAGGAAAATGAGAAAGTGACCTAAATAGATACCCTGTATAATTACTGAGGAATGTTGAAATCTCACTTCATATTTTTATACCAAATTCATGGTGGTAACAGTCTAATTGATTATATGAATAATTTTGCACATAGGCTGAGGATCCTGGGCACAGGTACAAACAAAGATAGATACTCTATTCATCCAGGGTTTGGAGTTTTGCTAGATGTGTTTGACAAAAAGATAGGAATAAGGCAGAGAGATAGTAAAAATATTTCCAGTATATAGACCACCAAATCAGGGACAGAATATTAATTTGAACAAAGACAAGAAGGGATTGATGCATCAGGAGAATTAGAGGGATGAATTGAAGTGTAGATATTGAAGGGACAGGGAAAAGCAAATAAAAAGGAAAAAAAATCAGTCAGAGAATGGAAAGTTTGAATTTAATATTTCAGAAGTGAAGGGGCTGTAGGTTATAACAAGTACTAACATATGACGGAAAGAGAGTGTGACTGTATAATCTTGTTGAAAATGAGAAAATTTAAAAAACAGAGTTTTGGGATGCACCATCTGGTTTGAATAATGTCTCCCCAAAATTCATTTCCATCTGGAGCTTATGAATGTGACCTTATTTGGAAATAAGGTCCTTGCAGATATAAAGTTAAGATGAGGCTGTGCTGGAATAGGGTGGGCCTTAAATCTAATTTGATTGATTTCCTTATAATAAGAGGGAAATTCAGATATAGAGACACAGACAAACATCTTCCGCATGAAGAAGGAACAGAGATTGGAGTGATGCATCTACAAGTCAGAGAGTGCCAAGGACTGCTGGCAGCCAACAGGAGCTAGAAGAGGTGAGCTAGGAAGGATTCTTCCCCCAAAATTTCTGATAGAGTATGGCCCTCCCAACACCTTGACTTTTGACTTCTATCCTCCAGAACTATGAGAGAATAAATTTCTGTTGTTCTAAGCCACCCAAATTGTGGTAATTCATTATGGCACCAGTAGGAAATTAAAACACCATCTATATAAATATAAAATTTATTCAGTAGAATGGCAGGACTGAGATGGAGAAGTAAATTATGAGTCTGACTCAAAACTAAGGACTGCAGATTATGGGCATAGATATAGACTAATGATTAGAACATAGTGGTTTACTAAAGAAACTAAGGTTGGGTAAGTTGGATGGACATATGTGGTTTTGTTTTTGTTTTAAAATATTTATTTATTTATTTAGGCTGTGCCAGATCTTAGTTGCAGCACTCGTGATCTTTGTTGTGGCATGCGGGATCTTTTTTTTTTTTAGTTGTGACATGCGGACTTCTTAGTTGTGACTTGTGAACTCTCAGTTGTGGCATGTATGTGGGATCTAGTTCCCCGACCAGGGATCAAACTCATATTCCCTGCATTGGGAGCACGGAGTCTTACCCACTGGACCACGAGGGAAGTCCCAGACATAGGTTTTAAAACAACTAATTCCATTAATGGCTAGCTTGAGGGCCTTCAGAAATTCTTCAAGGAGTTCATTAAGGCTTGACTTTATCGTTCTAAAATAATCTTACTCCAATATAGCAGGACAGTGATGACATTAATTTCCCCCCAAGTTCTCTTTACCTATTTAAAGGGAAGCAGGCTCAGATGATTGGAAGAGCTCTTCTATCTTCCAGAAAAATTCAGACTCACTAAAACTGATTTGGGAAAGGCACAATCTATGTTAGATTCAGTGTGCAAATTAAATCTCATATGCCTGGTAGATAAAATTTACTTTTATTTCATTTTTTCATTTTTATCTTGTCTTCCTTTTTTATTATTGAGATAACTTTTTTATAACATATAAGTTTAATTTTCATGTGTACGATGTTATCTTTCTACTTTTATATACACTACACATGCTCACCACCAAAAGTTTAGTTTTCACAATACAGTTGAACTCCTTTACTCATTTTGCCCTCCCCTCTCCATTCCCTCTGGTAACCAACACTCTGTTCTCTGTATCTACATGTTTGTTTTTGTTTGGTTTGTTCATTTATTTTTGTTTGTTTTTTATATTCAATATATGAGTAAAATCTTACGGTATTTGTCTTTTTCAGTCTGACTTATTTCACTTAGCATATTACCCTTAAGGTATATCCAGGTTGTGACAAATTGCAAGATTTCATCTTTTTTATGGCTGAGTAGTAGTATGTGTGTGTATATATATATACACACACACACACTGTTCCTTATCCATTCATCTGTTGATGGACACTTAGGTTGTTTCCATATCTTGGCTATTGTAAGTAAATAATGCTACTGTGAACATTGGGGTACATATATCTCTTGGAATTAGTGTTTTCCTATTCTTTGGATAAATACCCAGAAGTGGAAGAGCTGGATAATATGGTAATGCTGTTCTTAATATTCTGAGGAACTTCCATACTGTTCTCCATAGTGGTTGCACCAATTTATATTCCCACCAATAGGATGTAAGTGTTGCCCTTTCACCACATCCTAGCCAAAATTTGTTATCTGTGGTCTTTTTAATAATAGCCATTCTAACAGTTGTGAGGTGATATCTCATTGTAGTTTTGATTTGCATTTGTTGAACATCTTTTCATGTACCTGTTAATCACCTGTACATCTTCTTTTGAAAAAAGAAGGACCTATTCAGGTCCTCTGCCCATTTTCCAGTTGGGTTGTTTGAATATTTTGCTGTTGAGTTTTATGAGTTCTTTGCATATTTTGGATATTAACTCCTTAAAGATACATGATTTGCAAATATCTTCTCTCATTTGTTAGGTTGTCTTTTAATTTAAGTTTATTAAAAAATACCTTTTTACACAACATTGTTAATCAACTATACTCCAAGATAAAATAAAAATGTAAAAAAAAGAAAATACCTTTTTAAAACTTCTGATTATAAGTACGTGGTAAAGGTAAATCAGTCAGACAGTAGTAAAAGCAATGAAGAGGAAAGTGAAAATGCACTCATAATTTCATTATAAAAGTTTTTCCATAAACAATATAGCTTAAATCTATTTCAACCTTGATACATGTATCATTTTAAATAATACAAAATATTCAGCTATATAGAGAACTATAATAGATGTTATTTTTCTAAGTATTGTTGTTATAAGCATAACTTTATATATATATATATATACACATATACACACACACGTATGTGTGTGTGTGTGTGTGTGTATATATTTATTTATTCATTTTTTTTTCTTTTTACCTGACAACAAGCTTAGGGGAAAAAATTCAATGCAATAGAGTTATTGACTCAGTATGTTAGTCAGAATGTACTAACTACTGTAACAAACAACCTCAAAAGTCAGTGGCTTCAGACATAAAATTTTTTCTTGGTCATGCACCAGTCTGTCATGAGTAAAGCAGATCTCCAAGTGGTGTCTTAGAGCCTGTGGCTCCTCCTCTCTCATCACTCTGCATTCCCTAGGTAGGTAAGCTCCTCTGGTGAATTCTCTGCAAAGAAGTATGGGGATCATTTGAGGATTTTTAGGAGTTAGGCTTCGAGGTATCACACATCACTTGTGTCCACATTCCACTGGCCATAATTAGGGACATACCTAAATAAAAAATGTGGTCTAACTGTGTTCCCCAGAAGAAAGGGAATGTAGCTTTTGGTGAACCTATAGCAGCCTCTGACACAGTGTATCCATCTGATCCCCAAATATCATTTTGTACTTTTTCCGACTTACCCCTTTCCTAAAGAGATACATTCTGAAGTCTTATCTGGTCTTCATACAACTTGAAGTCCAGGATATTGATATAATATGAGTGTAGTGATCTTTATTAGGTCCATGTATATCTACTCTGGTCTGATGCTCTTGAAATAGAGCTTTAGCTCCCCCTACACCCAATATACAGTAGCACAGTTGGGACAGGATGACCACAACAGAAAATCGTATTTGAAAAGGGCAGAGTGGGAGATACATAGCAGTTATTGGTATGCAGACATCTAGAAATCTCAGTGGCAGGCTATATAAAAACTCCTTATCATAGGGTAAGGGATTTTCCTTGATGAGACTATGGTTTGCTCTTTGTGTGGAACTCCCTTGTCTAACGGTTCTACCCACTGATAAATTATTATCTTCCATATTCATATCTGAAGTGGTCTGAGGTGAGCAATGAGGAATATGCCCTTATTAGGTCTTCCCTTGTTTCATAGCCTGTTCCTCCTGGTAAAAATTGTGTTCTGAATATTATTTTATCATTTGAATGGCTGGTGGCTTTTAAGTTCAGGCTCTTAGTTCCTTTGGCAATAATATTCTCTCAGAAAATTAGTAGATCTCTCTTTGCCTCCAGTGAGTTCCAGGTGCTGCTAACCACAACCAAGGTTATCTTTTAGGCAGAAATTCTCAAGGCTAATGTTTTGCTTCCTCAAACCCATTCTGCTTTATCAACATAATGGCAATTATTTTGGCCAACTTAAAACAATAGGTGGGAAGTCCATACATTTAACACAGAAATGATGGTCTCTTTTAAGCTTAGAAGCTTTGCAATATCTTTTGAAAGCTTTTTGAATCTTATCTTTCACTGTTTAGGTCTAGAATATATAAGGTGTTACAAACTTTTATTGCTCCAAATCTTTGTACTTTCAAAACTCCTGTCCATATCTAGTAACAAATCAGACAAGACTTTCTTGAGTTTTTCACTTTCTTATAACTTGCCAAAAGCAACCAATAATAACCAAAACACACAAACACTCTGATTTTTTCTCTAGAGGTACAAGATCAGTAAGGCATGTGGTCTGCCTTCCAAGTTATCCCAGGCAAGAATTTTGCCAGATATACCATCACAATACAACCTGGGTTTCCACTTTCTCAGCCTCTGATATCAATTTTCTTGCTGCCAGCCACCTGACCAATTAAGCCAATGCCTCATTAGGTTTCTGCTGTGGCAGCATCATACTTTAAGATAATGATTTATCTATGTCTGTGTTTGTTATAAACAACCTCCAAATTTTGGTGGATTAACACAAATGTTCATTTTCATCATGCAACCATGCAACATATGGATTCTTTGTTGACCAGCTGTCCTGAGTGACTCTCTTTCATGCAGTGAATCAGCCACTCAGATACCTTGTTAACTTATAATTCCTCCATTCCTTGGGGCCTTCAGTCCTTTGCTACATTATCATAAGTCAACTGGTAGACATGAAATAGAGAGTACATAAAAGATTACATGTGATATATTTTAGTCTTCATGATTTAAAATTGATGTCACTTCTAACCTCTTTCCATTGGCCAAATCTTAGTTGCATGACCATTTAACAGCAGATCTAACATCTAACAGGAAATCTCATCCAATTATGTGCCCATGAACAAAGGTGAAGCAGGGTTTGTTGAGCACACCTATAGAAACCTCTGACAAAGTACATTTTGGTACTTGTTATCAGAAATATACCAGATTGCCTTCCTATCAGCATTGTATGAGAGTCCCTGCATGTCTCACAATCACATCTACCTTGGTATTACTAATGTCTTAATTACTGACATTCTGGAATATGAATGTGCAATTTTATGATTTTTGTAACTTACATTTGATCTTATATGAGTTTGAAACATTTACTGGTTATTTGTGATCTGTGTTTGTGATTTTACCTGTTCATGTTGTTGTGCATTTGGTATTAGGCCATTCAGCTTTTTCTTAATCAGTGTATCTAACTCAGTAACTCAGCTCATTGTGTGTGTGTGTGTGTGTATAATCCTTTTTCACTTTTCTATTTTTTTTCTGCATCCAGGGTAAAGGCTTTTCCATAAATTTGTTCACCATTTCTATGAATTCTCTTTCTATATATCAGTTTAGCTCCTTAGTACTTTTAAAATCATTTTAAAGCTAAAGTATCATTATTTTCATCCTAAATTATTTTCTTAATTCTGCCAATTCACTCTCATGTAATTGACAGAAATCTCATCTTTAATCTCTTATTTATTAAACAAATCCTTTAATTTCCAAGTAATTCAAAGAAATTGTATATTTAAAAAAAATAAATCTCCTTCTAGATTATGATTCTCATCTAGCATTAACTGGCCTTGTAAACTACAACTTTTTTGTTATAAAATATTGTCTATGTTTATTTACATTAGAACTGGAACATCACTCTTTCAGCCTGCATTTGATCCCCAAAATTGTATGTACATAGATTCTATTTTAATCTCCTTCATTTTTTTTTTCTGAGTGCAATTTAAAACCTCCCATAAAATATTCACACAGGATTTTGTGGATTTATCTGATCAGTTCTGTCTTTCAGCTGTCTGAGGAAGATAGGACAATGAATAATAATATTTAGGATAGTTTGTGTTTCTACATTTGTTAAACCCACTTAATTTTGGAAAGTACCATTATGTTAAGTTAGGGTAACTTATTCTATCAGGCAGTGATTATATTTGTTCTATCACTTAATGTATAGTTATTTTGGTGAGAGAAGACGCAGGCTATTTTAATGGTGATCTATATTTTACTTTATAAAGTTACCTTTATATTTGCTGCTGTTGAGCCACAGTTACAGAAAATGGTTCTTAGGAGACATTTTCTTGAGGATGGCCAATCCTGAAGTCTGTACTTCTCAAACTGAGGTGCAAAAAACAAAGAAAAGCCCCTGTTTTTGACACTTCTTATATAATACTGAGTTCAGCTTGAGGGCTTTAAGTAAAACTATTATTCAAGAAGATAATGGGACTTTATTAGATATTTATGTGAAGTAAAACATATCTTTCTACATTGACATATTTGAATGGTATGTCATATATTGTATATGTATGTATATACATACACACACACACACACACACACACACACACACACACATACACATACTCTGCCTCTTATTAAAGGTGATAAAGCCAAATTATTTGACTCATACCTGGGAAAGTGGACAATGATCACTCCTAACTCATACAGACTTAGTTGAATAATTGGGTGTCATTTTTTAGGAGATTGGCTCTATTCTATGTAATAAACTGCTCAAAATTTGGTGGCTTAAAATAGGAGCAATCATCATTTCATGAATCTGAAATTATGGCAAATTTCAGAAGGATGGTTCATCATTGCTCTCTGTAACCATCAAGAGGGGTGGCTTAACTAGAAGCTGGAGAATCTACTTTTAAGATGGTTGATCTATATAGCTGGCAAGTTAATGATGCCTGTCGTCATGAAGCTCAGCTAGGCCTGTAGTCCAGAAGGTCTTGGTTCTTCTCCATATAGACCTCTCCATTAGCTGCTTGTGTTTCCTCACAGCATGGTAATAGGTTCTCAAGAACACATATTCAAGAAAATCAGTCAGAAGTTGGATCACTATTTATGACATAAACTCAGAAGTCATACTTCTGCCATAGACATAATCATATCAAGATTCAAGGAGAGGGAATGTAGACCTTACCTCTTAATGGAAGAAAGGTTAAAGTCATATTGTAGAAGAGAATGTGGAATGGGAGATATTGTTGTGGCTATTTTGGGAAAATACTATCACCCAAGTTATGAAGATAATCTCATTAATAGCCTTGGTCTCAGATCTGTAAGACTTAATAGAGGAGGAGCTTCAAGATGGCAGAAGAGTAAGATGTGGAGATCACCTTCTTCCCCACAAATACATCAGAAATACATCTACATGTGGAACAACTCCTACAGAACACCTACTGAATGCTGGCAGAAGACCTCAGACTTCCCAAAAGGCAAGAAACTCCCCACATACCTGGGTAGGGCAAAAGAAAAAAGAATAAACAGAGACAAAAGGATAGGGATGGGAACTGCACCAGTGGGAGGGAGCTGTGAAGGAGGAAAGGTATCCACACACTAGGAAGCCAGCCCCTTTGCAGGCGGAGACTGCGGGTGGTGGAGGGGGGGAAACTTTGGAGCCATGGAGGAGAGCGCAGCAACAGGGGTGCAGAGGGCAAAGCAGAGAGATTCCTGCACACAGGATCGATGCTGACCAGCACTCTTCAGCCCAAGAGGCTTGTCTGTTCACCTGTTGGGATGGTAGGGGGCTGGGAGCTGAGGGTCAGGCTTCAGAGGTCAGATCCCAGGTAGAGGACTGGGGTTGACTGCATGAACACAGCCTGAAGGGGGCTAGTGCACCACAGCTAGCTGGGAGGGAGTCTGGGAAAAGATCTGGAGCTGCCAAAGAGGCAACAGATGTTTTCTTCCCTCTTTGTTTCCTGGTGTGCGAGGAGAGGGGATTAAGAGTGCTGCTTAAAGGAGCTCCAGAGATGGGTGCAAGCCGCTGCTATCAGCACGGACCCAAGAGACAGGCATGAGACGCTAAGGCTGCTGCTGCCGCCACCAAGAAGCCTGTGTGCAAGCACAGGTCACTCTCCACACCTCCCCTCCCGGGAGCCTGTGCAGACCGCCACTGCCAGGGTCCCGTGATCCAGGGACAACTTCCCTGGGAGAGCACATGGCACACCTCAGGCTGGTGCAATGTCATGCCGGCCTCTGCCACCGCAGGCTCGCAGCTCATCCTGTACCCCTCCCTCCCCCTGGCTTGAGTGAGCCAGAGGCTCCTAATCAGCTGCTACTTTAACCCCGTCCTGTCTGAGCAAAGAACAGATGCCCTCAGGAGACCTACAGGCAGACGCGGGTCCAAATCCAAAGCTGAACCCCAGGAGCTGTGCAAACGAAGAAGAGAAAGGGAAATTTCTCCCAGCAGCCTCAGGAGCAGCGGATTAAATCTCCACAATCAATTTGATGTACCCTGCATCTGTGGAATACCTGAATAGACAACGAATCATCCCAAATTGAGGAGGTGGACTTTGGGAGCAACGATATATATATATATATTTTTTTTTTCCCTTTTTCTCTTTTTGTGAGTTTGTATGTGTATGCTTCTTGTGTGATTTTGTCTGTATAGCTTCGCTTTTACCATTTGTCCTAGGGTTCTCGCTATCCATTTTTTTATTTTTTGTTTTTAGTATAGTATTTAGCACTTGCTATCATTGGTGGATTTGCTTTTTGGTTTGGTTGCTCTTTTCTTTCTTTTGTTTTTTATTACTTAATTTTTTTTTAATAATTGTTTTTTATTTTAATTATTTTATTTTAGTTTAGTTTATCTTCTTCTTTCTTTCTTTCTTTTTGTTTCTCCCTTTTATTCTGAGCCATGTAGATGACAGGCTCTTGGTGCACCAGCCAGGCATCAGGGCTGTTCCTCTGAGGTGGGAGTGCCAAGTTCAGGACACTGGTCCACAACAGACTTCCCAACTCCACATATCAAATGGCGAAAATCTCTCAGAGATCTCCTTCTCAACACCAAGACCCAGCTCCACTCAATGACCAGCAAGCTACAGTGCTGGACACCCTATGCCAAACAACTAGCAAGACAGGAACACAACCACATCCATTAGCAGAGAGGCTGCCTAAAATCATAATAAGGCCATAGACACCCCAAAACACACCACCATATGTGGACCTGCCCACCAGAAAGACAAAAACCAGCCTCATCCACCAGAACACAGGCACTACTCCCCTCCACCAGGAAGCCTACACAACCCACTGAACAACCTTAGCCACTGGGGACAGACACCAAAAACAACAGGAATGACGAACCTGCAGGCTGCTAAAAAGACCCCAAACACAGTAAGTTAAGCAAAATGAGAAGACAGAGAAGCACACAGCAGATGAAGGAGCAAGGCAAAAACCCACCAGACCTAACAAATGAAGAGGAAATAGGCAGTCTACCTGAAGAAGAATTCAGAATAATGATAGTAAAGATGATCCAAAAACTTGGAAATAAAATGGAGAAAATACAAGAAACGTTTAACAAGGACCTAGAAGAACTAAAGAGCAAACAATCAGTGATGAACAACACAATAAATGAAATTTAAAATTCTCTAGAAGGAATCAATAACAGAATAACTGAGTCAGAAGAACAGGTAAGTGACCTGGAAGATAAAAGAGTGGAAATAACTACTGCAGAGCAGAATAAAGAAAAAAGAATGAAAAGAATTAAGGAGAGTCTCAGAGGCCTGTTGGACAACATTAAACGCACCAACATTCGAATTATAGGGGTCCCAGAAGAAGAAGACAAAAAGAAAGGGACTGAGAATATATTTGAAGAGATTATAGTTGAAAACTTCCCTAATATGGGAAAGGAAAGAGTTAATCAAGTCTAGGAAGCACAGAGAGTCCCATACAGGATAAATCCAAGGAGAAACATGCCAAGACACATATTAATCAAACTATCAAAAATTAAACACAAAGAAAAAAATATTAAAAGCAGCAAGGGAAAAACAACAAATAACATACAAGGGAATCCCCATAAGGTTAACAGCTGAACTTTGAGCAGAAACTCTGCAAGCCAGAAGGGAGTGGCAGGACATATTTAAAGTGATGAAGGAGAAAAAACTACAACCAAGATACTCTCCCCAGCAAGGATCTCATTCAGATTTGATGGAGAAATTAAAAGCTTTACAAACAAGCAAAAGCTAAGAGAATTCAGCACCACCAAACCAGCTCTACAACAAATGCTAAAGGAACTTCTCTAGGCAGGAAACACAAAAGAAGAAAAAGACCTACAATAACAAACCCAAAACAATTAAGAAAATGGTAATAGGAACATACATATCGAAAATTACCCTAAATATAAATGGATGAAATGCTCCAACCAAAAGACATAGACCGGCTGAATGGATACAAAAACAAAACCTATATATATGCTGTCTACAAGAGACCCACTTCAGACCTAGGGACACAGACTGTAAGTGAGGGGATGGAAAAAGATATTCCATGCAAATGGAAATCAAAAGAAAGCTGGAGTAGCAATTCTCGTATCAGACAAAATAGACTTTAAAACGAAGACTATTAACAAGAGACAAAGAAGGACACTACATAATGATCAAGTCATCAATCCAAGAAGAAGATATAACAATTGTAAATATTTATGCACCCCAAATAGGAGTGCCTCAGTACATGAGGAAAATACTAACAGCCATAAAAAGGTAAATCGACATTAACACAATCATAGTAGGGGACTTTAATACCCCACTTTCACCAATGGACTGATCATCAAAAATGTAAATAAATAAGGAAACATATGCTTTAAATGAAACATTAAACAAGATGGACTTAATTGATATTTATAGGACATTCTATCCAAAAACAACAGAATACACATTCTTCTCAAGTGCTTATGGAACATTCTCCAGGATAGATCATACGTTGTGTCACACATCAAGCCTTTGTAAATTTAAGAAAATTAAAATTGTATCAAGTATCTTTTCCGACCACAATGCTATGAGACTAGGTATCAAATACAGGAAAAAATCTGTAAAAAATAAAAACACATGGAGGCTAAACAATACACTACTTAATAACCAAGACATCACTGAAGAAATAAAAGAGGAAATCAAAAAATACCTAGAAAAAAATGACAGTGAAAACGCAACAACCCAAAACCTATGGGATGCAGCAAAAGCAGTTCTAAGAGGGAAGTTTATAGCAATACAATCCTACTTTAAGAAACAACTCAAATAAACTACCTAAACTTACACCTAAAGCAATTAGAGAAATAAGAACAAAAAACCCCAAAGTTAGCAGAAGGAAAGAAATCATAAAGATCAGATCAGAAATAAATAAAAAGGAAATGAAGGAAATGATAGCGAAGATCAATAAAACTAAAACCTGTTTCTTTGAGAAGGTAAACAAATTGATAAACCATTAGCTAGACACATCAAGAAAAAAAAGGGAGAAGACTCAAGTCAATAGAATTAGAAATGAAAAAGGAGAAGTAACAACTGACACTGCAGAAATATAAAGGATCGTGAGAGATTACTACAAGCAACTATATGCCAATAAAATGGACAACCTGGAAGAAATGGACAGATTCTTAGAAATGCAAAACCATGTGGTACTGAACCAGGAACAAATAGAAAATATGAACAGACCAATCACTAGCACTGAAATTGAAACTGTGATTAAAAATCTTCCAACAAACAAAAGCTGAGGACCAGATGGCTTCACAGGCGAGCTGTATCAAACATTTAGAGAAGAACTAAAACCTATCCTTCTCAAACTCTTCCAAAATATAGCAGAAGGAGGAACACTGCCAAACTCATTCTATGAGGCCACCATCACCCTGATACCAAAACCACACATAGATGTCACAAAGAAAGAAATCTACAGGCCAATATCACTGATGAATATAGATGCAAAAATCCTCAACAAAATACTAGCAAACAGAATCCAACAGCACATTAAAAGGATCATACACCATTATCAAGTGGGATTTATCCCAGGACTGCAAGGATTCTTCAATATACACAAAACAATCAACGTGATAACCCATATTAAATTGAAGGAGAAAAACCATATGATCATCTCAATAGATGCAGAGAAAGGTTTTGATAAAATTCAACACCCATTTATGATAAAAAAAACCCTGCAGAAAGCAGGCAGAGAGGGAACTTTCCTCAACATAATAAAGGCCATATATAACAAACACACAGCCAACATTGTCCTCAATGGTGAAAAACTGAAACCATTTCCACTTAGATTAGGAACAAGTCAAGGTTGCCCACGCTCACCACTATTATTCAATATAGTTTTGGAAGTTTTACACAGCAATCAGAGAAGAAAAAGAAATAAAAGGAATCGGGCTTCCCTGGTGGCGCAGTGGTTGGGAATCTGCCTACCAATGCAGGGGATACGGGTTCGAACTCTGGTCTGGGAAGATCCCATATGCCCCAGAGCAACTAGGCCTATGAGCCACAATTACTGAGCCTGCGCATCTGGAGCCTGTGCTCCGCAGCAAGAGAGTCTGTGATAGTGAGAGGCCTGCGCACCATGATTGAGTGACCCCCACTTGCTGCAGCTAGAGAAAGCCCTCACGCAGAAACGAAGACCCAACACAGCCCAAAATAAAATAAATAAATAAAAATTAAAAGCTATGCTGAGTAAAGTTTAAAAAAAAAAAAATGGAATCCAAATCAGAAAAGAAGAAGTAAAGCTGTCACTGTTTGCAGATGACATGATACTATACATAGAGAATCCTAAAGATGCTACCAGAAAACTACTAGAACTAATCAGTGAATTTGGTATAGTAGCAGGATACAGAATTAATGCACAGAAATCTCTTGCATTCCTATACACTAATGATGAAAAATCTGAAAGTGAAATTAAGAAAACACTCCCATTTACCATTGCAACAAAAAGAATAAAATGCCTAGGAATAAACCTACCTAAGGAGACAAAATACCCGTATGCAAAAAATTAAAAGACACTGTTGAAAGAAATTAAAGATGATACAAATAGATGGAGAGATATACCATGTTCTTGGATTGGAAGAATCAACATTGTGAAAATTACTACCCAAAGCAATCTACAGATTCAATGCAATCCCTGTCAAACTACCAATGGCATTTTCCACAAAACTAGAACAAAAAGCTTCACAATTTGTATGGAAACACAAAAGACCCCCGAATAGCCAAAGCAATCTTGAGAAAGAAAAATGGAGCTGGAGCTATCAGGCTCCCTGACTTCAGACTATACTACAAAGCTATCAAGTAATCAACACAGTATGGTACTGGCACAAAAACAGAAAGATAGATCAATGGAACAGGATAGAAAGCCCAGAGATAAACCCATGCATGTATGGTCACCTTATCTTTGATAAAAGAGGCAAGACTATACAGTGGAGAAAAGACAGCCTCTTCAGTAAGTGGTGTTGGGAAAACTGGACAGCTACATGTAAAAGAATGAAATTAAAATGCTCCCTAACACCATACACAAAAATAAACTCAAAATGGATTAAAGACCTAAATGGAATGCCAGATACTATCAAACTCTCGGAGGAAAACCTAAGCAGAACACTCTATGACATAAATCACATCAAGATCCTTTTTGACCCACCTCCTAGAGAAATGGAAATAAAAACAAATGGGACCTAATGAAATTTTAAAAGTTTTTGCACAGCAAAGGAAACCATAAACAAGACGAAAAGACAACCCTCAGAATGGGAGTAAATATTTGCAAATGAAGCAACTGACAAAGAAATAATCTCCAAAATTTAGAAGCAGCTCATGCAGCTCAATATCAAAAAACAAACAACCCAATCCAAAAATAGGCAGAAGACCTAGATAGACATTTCTCCAAAGAAGATATACAGACTGCCAACAAACACATGAAAGGATGCCCAACATCAACATCATTTATCATTAGAGAACTGGAAATCAAAACTACAATGAGATATCATCTCACACCGGTCAGAATGGCCATCATCAAAAAATCTGCAAACAATAAATGCTCGAGAGGGTGTGGAGAAAAGGGAACCCTCTTGCACTGTTGATGGGAATGTAAATTGATACAGCCACTATGGAGAACAGTATGGAGGTTCCTTAAAAAACTGACAGTAGAACTACCATATGACCCAGCAATCCCACTACTGGGCATATATCCTGAGAAAACCATAATTCAAAAAGAGCCATGTACCAAAATGTTCATTGCAGCTCTGTTTACAATAGCCAGGACATGAAAGCAACCTAAGTGTCCATCAGCAGATGAATGGATAAAGAAGATGTGGCACATATATACAATGGAATATTACTCAGCCTTAAAATGGAATGAAATTGAGTTATTTGTAGTGAGGTGGATGGACCTAGAGTCTGTCATACAGAGTGAAGTAAGTCAGAAAGAGAAAAACAAATACCATATGCTAACACATATATATGGAACCTAAAAAAAAAAAAAAAAGGTCATGAAGAACCTAGGGGCAAGACGGGAATAAAGACAAAGACCTACTAGAGAATGGACTTGAGGACACAGGGAGGGGGAAGGTTAACCTGGGACAAAGTGAGAGAGTGGCCTGGACATATATACACTACCAAACATAAAATAGATAGCTAGTGGGAAGCAGCCGCATAGCACAGGGAGATCAGCTTGGTGCTTTGTGACAACCTAGAGGGGTGGAATAGGGAGGGTGGGAAGGGAGGATACTCAAGAGGGAAGAGATATGGGGACATATGTATATGTATAACTGATTCACTTTGGTGTAAAGCAGAAACTAACTCACCATTGTAAAGCAATTATACTTCAATAAAGATGTTAAAAAAAAGACAATAGAAATTTCAATTTGAAATGTACTCATCAATATTTATTTTTCCAATTTTCTCTCTGTCATCTATTGCTACGAAATGAGAAATTACTTGAAGAAAATCATCTTTTTTATGAAATCTCAATAAATACTGTATATGTAAAAGAAATAGTTAATCACATTTCCTTCGAGACACTCACTGAGTAGATCATTATGAGAAAACATGAAATTTAAGTACAAACAAAATCAGGTAAAACATTTTTTTGCTTTTTTGATATCTTTTTTCCACTTTTTATTTTATAAACTTTATATCTTTGTACTGTGATTTCTATGTGCTTTCTTCCTGCAATATTTGAAAGAATTTAGTATCAATCAAGTATGCATAGAGTTTTTTTCTATTATTAAACAGAATAACCAAAATCATAGTGGAAAAAGATTAAATGTAAATAAAATTTATGTTAAAAGAAGGTAATTTTATCTTTGCCTGTAGGAGAAAAGTTAAGAGTTTATTGCCCTACAACAAACATAAAGAGCGGGTGGGAAGATATCCATATCTGAAGAGACAGAATTTAAGCTTTTTTATTATTGTTGAGTGCATACGTGTCCCTATTATCAGGTATCTGATTATACTTATAAAGTGCCAGGTTATAACTAAAAGTACCAGTTTATAATTAAGCTCCCAAAATGAGCTCTCATTCCTCAGAAACTTAAAATTCATTTCTATGGGAATTCTATTTTTGAGAATTTCTTAGATTTATTAAAAACACAGAACTCAGTAACAATAGTATCACTTAGAAATTATTTTCATAATCTTTAAAAAATAAATTAGACATGTTAAAATGGTACCATCTGAAACATGTATAGTAAATATACATGAAACCAGTCTGGCTAAATTAAAATGTGGTTTAGATATATGCTTTTTTTTTTTTTTTTTTTTTTTTTAAACATCTTTATTGGGGTATAATTGCTTTACAATGGTGTGTTAGTTTCTGCTTTACAACAAAGTGAATCAGCTATACATATACATATGTTCCCATATGTCTTCCCTCTTGCGTCTCCCTCCCTCCCACTCTCCCCATCCCACCCTTCCAGGCTGTCACAAAGCACCGAGCTAATATCCCTGTGCCTTGCGGCTGCTTCCCCCCAGCTATCTACCTTACTACGTTTGTTAGTGTGTATATGTCCATGACTCTCTCTCGCCCTGTCAAAACTCACCCTTCCCCCTCCCCATATGCTTAAGTCCGTTCTCCAGTAGGTCTGCCTCTTTATTCCTATCTTACCCCTAGGTTCTTCATGACATTTTTTTCCCTTAAATTCCATATATATGTGTTAGCATACGGTATTTGTCTTTTTCTTTCTGACTTACTTCACTCTGTATGACAGATTCTAGGTCTATCCATCTCATTACAAATAGCTCAATTTCATTTCTTTTTAAGGCTGAGTAATATTCCATTGTGTATATGTGCCACATCTTCTTTATCCATTCATCCGATGATGGGCGCTTAGGTTGTTTCCATGTCCTGGCTATTGTAAATAGAGCTGCAATGAACATTTTGGTACATGACTCTCTTTGAATTTTGGTTTTCTCAGGGTATATGCCAAGTAGTGGGATTGCTGGGTCATATGGTAATTCTATTTGTAGTTTTTTAAGGAACCTCCATACTGTTCTCCACAGTGGCTGAACCAATTCACATTCCCACCAGCAGTGCAAGAGTGTCCCCTTTTCTCCACACCCTCTCCAGCATTTATTGTTTCTTGATTTTTTGATGATGGCCATTCTGACTGGTGTGAGATGATATCTCATTGTAGTTTTGATTTGCATTTCTCTAATGATTAATGATGTTGAGCATTCTTTCATGTGTTTGTTGGCATTCTGTATATCTTCTTTGGAGAAATGTCTATTTAGGTCTTCTGCCCATTTTTGGATGGGGTTGTTTGTTTTTTTGTTATTGAGCTGCATGAGCTGCTTGTAAATTTTGGAGATTAATCCTTTGTCAGTTGCTTCATTTGCAAATGTTTTCTCCCATTCTGAGGGTTGTCTTTTGGTCTTGGTTATGGTTTCCTTTGCTGTGCAAAAGCTTTGAAGTTTCATTAGGTCCCATTTGTTTATTTTTGTTTTTATTTCCATTACTCTAGGAGGTGGGTCAGAAAGGATCTTGCTGTGATTTATGTCATAGAGTGTTCTTCCTATGTTTTCTTCTAAGAGTTTGATAGTTTCTGGCCTTACATTTAGGTCTTTAATCCATTTTGAGCTTATTTTTGTGTATGGTGTTAGGGAGTGATCTAATCTCATACTTTTACATGTACCTGTCCAGTTTTCCCAGCACCATTTATTGAAGAGGCTGTCCTTTCTCCACTGTACATTCCTGCCTCCTTTATCAAAGATAAGGTGTCCATATGTGCGTGGGTTTATCTCTGGGCTTTCTATCCTGTTCCACTGATCTGTCTTTCTGTTTTTGTGCCAGTACCATACTGTCTTGATTACTGTTGCTTTGTAATATAGTCTGAAGTCAGGGAGCCTTATTCCTCCAGCTCCTTTTTTCGTTCTAAAGATTGCTTTGGCTATTCGGGGTCTTTTGTGTTTCCATACAAATTGCGAAATTTTTTGTTCTAGTTCTGTGAAAAATGCCAGTGGTAGTTTGATAGGGATTGCATTGAATCTGTAGATTGCTTTGGGTAGTAGAGTCATTTTCACAATGTTGATTCTTCCCATCCAAGAACATGGTATATCTCTCCATCTATTTGTATCATCTTTAATTTCTTTCATCAGTGTCTTATAATTTTCTGCATACAGGTCTTTCGTATCCTTAGGTAGGTTTATTCCTAGATATTTTATTCTTTTTGTTGCAATGGTAAATGGGAGTGTTTTCTTGATTTCACTTTCAGATTTTTCATCATTAGTATATAGGAATGCCAGAGATTTCTGTGCATTAATTTTGTATCCTGCTACTTTACCAAATTCATTGATTAGCTCTAGTAGTTTTCTGGTAGCATCTTTAGGATTCTCTATGTATAGTATCATGTCATCTGCAAACAGTGACAGCTTTACTTCTTCTTTTCCGATTTGGATTCCTTTTATTTCCTTTTCTTCTCTGATTGCTGTGGCTAAAACTTCCAAAACTATGTTGAATAAGAGTGGTGAGAGTGGGCAACCTTGTCTTGTTCCTGATCTTAGTGGAAATGCTTTCAGTTTTTCACCATTGAGGATGATGTTTGCTGTGGGCTTGTCATATATGGCTTTTATTATGTTTAGGAAAGTTCCCTCTATGCCTACTTTCTGGAGGGTTTTTATCATAAATGGGTGTTGAATTTTGTCGAAAGCTTTCTCTGCATCTATTGAGATGATCATATGGTTTTTCTCCTTCAATTTGTTAATATAGTTTATCACATTGATAGATTTGCGTATATTGAAGAATCCTTGCATTCCTGGAATAAACCCCACTTGATCATGGTGTATGATCCTTTTAATGTGCTGTTGGATTCTGTTTGATAGTATTTTGTTGAGGATTTTTGCATCTATGTTCATCAGTGATATTGGCCTGTAGTTTTCTTTCTTTGTGACATCCTTGTCTGGTTTTGGTATCAAGGTGATGGTGGCTTCGTAGAAGGAATTTGGGAGTGTTCCTCCCTCTGCTATATTTTGGAAGAGTTTGAGAAGGATAGGTGTTAGCTCTTCTCTAAACGTTTGATAGAATTCACCTGTGAAGCCATCTGGTCCTGGGCTTTTGTTTGTTGGAAGGTTTTTAATCACAGTTTCAATTTCAGTGCTTGTGATTGGTCTGTTCATATTTTCTATTTCTTCCTGATTCAGTCTTGGCAGGTTGTGCATTTCTAAGAATTTGTCCATTTCTTCCAGATTGTCCATTTTATCGGCATAGAGTTGCTTGTAGTAATCTCTCATGGTTTTTTTTATTTCTGCAGTGTCAGTTGTTACTTCTCCTTTTTCATTTCTAATTCTATTGATTTGAGTCTTCTCCCTTTTTTTCTTGATGAGTCTGGCTAGTGGTTTATCTATTTTGTTTATCTTCTCAAAGAACCAGCTTTTAGTTTTATTGATCTTTGCTATTGTTTCCTTCATTTCTTTTTCATTTATTTCTGATCTGATTTTTATGATTTCTTTCCTTCTGCTAGCTTTGGGGTTTTTTTGTTCTTCTTTCTCTAATTGCTTGAGGTGCAAGGTTAGGTTGTTTATTCGAGATGTTTCCTGCTTCTTAAGGTGGGCTTGTATTGCTATAAACTTCCCCCTTAGAACTGCTTTTGCTGCATCCCATAGGTTTTGGGTCGTTGTGTCTCCATTGTCATTTGTTTCTAGGTATTTTTTTATTTCCTCTTTGATTTCTTCAGTGATCACTTCATTATTAAGTAGTGTATTGTTTAGCCTCCATGTGTTTGTATTTTTTACAGATCTTTTCCTGTAATTGATATCTAGTCTCATGGCGTTGTGGTCGGAAAAGATACTTGATACAATTTCAGTTTTCTTAAATTTACCAAGGCTTGATTTGTGACCCAAGATATGATCTATCCTGGAGAATGTTCCATGAGCACTTGAGAAAAATGTGTATTCTGTTGTTTTTGGATGGAGTGTCCTATAAACATCAACTAAGTCCATCTTGTTTAATGTATCATTTAAAGCTTGTGTTTCCTTATTTATTTTCATTTTGGATGATCTGTCCATGGGTGAAAGTGGGGTGTTAAAGTCCCCTACTATGAATGTGTTACTGTTGATCTCCCCTTTTATGGTTGTTAGTATTTGCCTTATGTATTGAGGTGCTCCTATGTTGGGTGCATAAATATTTACAATTGTTATATCTTCTTCTTGGATCGATCCCTTGATCATTATGTAGTGTCCTTCTTTGTCCCTTTTAATAGTCCTTATTTTAAAGTCTATTTTGTCTGATATGAGAATTGCTACTCCAGCTTTCTTTTGGTTTCCATTTGCATGGAATATCTTTTTCCATCCCCTTACTTTCAGTCTGTATGTGTCTCTAGTTCTGAAGTGGGTCTCTTGTAGACAGCATATATAAGGGTCTTGTTTTTGTATCCATTCAGCCAATCTGTGTCTTTTGGTGGGAGCATTTAGTCCATTTACATTTAAGGTAATTATTGATATGTATGTTCCTATTTCCATTTTATATATTGCTTTGGGTTCGCTACTATAGGTCATTTCCTTCTCTTGTGTTTCGTGTCTAGAGAAGTTCCTTTAGCATTTGTTGTAAGGCTGGTTTGGTGGTGCTGAACTCTCTCAGCTTTTGCTTGTCTGTAAAGGTTTTAATTTCTCCATCAAATGTGAATGAGATCCTTGCTGGGTAGAGTAGTCTTGGTTTCAGGCTATTCTCCTTCATCACTTTCAGTATGTCCTGCCACTCCCTTCTGGCTTGTAGGGTTTCTGCTGAGAGATCAGCTGTTAACCTTATGGGGATTCCCTTGTGTGTTATTTGTTGTTTTTCCCTTGCTGCTTTTAATATGCTTTCTTTGTATTTAATTTTTGACAGTTTGATTAATATGTGTCTTGGCGTGTTTCTCCTTGTATTTATCCTGTATGGGACCCTCTGTGCTTCCTGGACTTGATTAACTATTTCCTTTCCCATATTAGGGAAGTTTTCAACTATAATCTCTTCAAATATTTTCTCAGTCCCTTTCTTTCTTTCTTCTTCTTCTGGAACCCCTATAATTCGAATGTTGGTGCGTTTCATGTTGTCCCAGAGGTCTCTGAGACTGTCCTCAGTTCTTTTCATTCTTTTTTCTTTATTCTGCTCTGCAGTAGTTATTTCCACTACTTTATCTTCCAGGTCACTTATCCGTTCTTCTGCCTCAGTTATTCTGCTATTGATCCTATCTAGAGTGATTTTAATTTCATTTATTGCATTGTTCATCGTTGCTTGTTTCATCTTTAGTTCTTGTAGGTCCTTGTTAACTGTTTCTTGCATTTTGTCCATTCTACTTCCAAGATTTC